>NC_050445.1:151586632-151886632 GCF_903995425.1 Onychomys torridus | reverse complement strand
TCCAGGACAGGCTCCAAAACTACAGAGAAACCCTGTCTCAAAAAACAAAAAACAAAACAAAACAAAACAAAATAAATTAAACGGAGAGAAACTCAAAGCGATTCCACTAAAATCAGGAACAAGACAAGGCTGTCCACTCTCCCCATACTTATTCAATATAGTACTAGAAGTTCTAGCTAGAGCAATAAGACAACACAAAGAGATAAAGGGGATACAAATTGGAAAGGAAGAAGTTAAACTTTCACTATTTGCAGATGATATGATAGTATACATAAGTGACCCAAAAAATTCGACCAGGGAACTCCTACAACTGATAAACTCCTTCAGTAAAGTGGCAGGATACAAGATCAACTCAAAAAAAATCAGTAGCCCTCCTGTACACAAATGATAAAAGGGCTGAGAAAGAAGTCAGAGAAACATCACCCTTTACAATAGCCACATATAATATAAAATACCTTGGGATAACACTAACTAAACAAGTGAAGGAACTTTTTGATAAAAACTTTAAATCTCTAAAGAAAGAAATTGAAGAAGATATCAGAAAATGCAAGGATCTCCCATGCTCATGGATAGGCAGGATTAACATAGTAAAAATGGCAATCTTACCAAAAGCAATCTACAGATTCAATGCAATCCCCATCAAAATCCCAACACAATTCTTCACAGACTTGGAAAGAACAATACTCAACTTCATATGGAAAAACAAAAGATCCAGGATAGCTAAAAGAATCCTGTAGAATAAAGCAACCTCTGGAGGCATCACCATCCCTGACCTCAAGCTCTACTATAGACCTACAGTAATAAAAACAGCTTGGTACTGGTATAAAAAAGGACCAATGGAATAGAATTGAAGACCCTGACACTAATACATGCACACCTGATTTTTGACAAAGAAGCCAAAACTATATAATGGAAAAAAGAAAGTATCTTCAACAAATGGTGCTGGCATAACTGGACGTCAATATGTAAAAGATTACAAATAGATCCATATCTGTCACCATGCACAAAACTCAAGTCCAAGTGCGTCAAAGACCTCAACATAAATCCATTTACACTAAACTTAGTAGAAGAGAAAGTAGGAAGTACTCTTGAACGCATTGGCACCAGAGATCACTTCCTAAATATAATACCAGCAGGACAGATACTGAACACAACAATTAATAAATGGGTCCTCTTGAAACTGAGAAACTTTTGCAGGGCAAAAGACACAGTCAATAAGACAAAAAGACAGAATGGGAAAAGATCTTCACCAACCCCACATCTGACAGAGGATTGATCTTCACAGTATATAAAGAACTCAAGAAATTAGACATCAAAATACTGAACAATCCAATTAAAATATGGGCTAAAGAGCTAAACAGAGAATTCACAAAAGAAGAATCACAAATGGTTGAAAGACATTTAAATAAATGCTCGACATCCCTAATTATCAGAGAAACGCAAATCAAAACCACTCTGAGATACCACCTTACACCTGTCAGAATGGCTATGATCAAAAACACTAATGTCTGGCGGTGGTGGCCCACGCCTTTAAATCCCAGCACTCCAGAGGCAGATGCAGGCGGATCTCTATGAGTTCGAGGCCAGCCTGGGCTACCAAGTGAGTTCCAGGAAAGGTGCAAAGCTACACAGAGAAACCCTGTCTCAAAAAAAAACCAAAAAAAAACCAAAAAAACAACCAAAACCAAAAACTAATGACAGTCAATGTTGGAGAGAATGCGGAGCAAAGGGAACACTCCTCCACTGTTGGTGGGAATGCAAACTTGTACAACCACTGTGGAAATCAGTATGGCTGTTTCTCAGAAAATTGGGAATCCAACTACCTCAAGACCCAGCCACACCACTCTTGGGCATATACCCAAAGAATGCTCAATCACACAAAGATACATGCTCAACTATGTTCATAGCAGCACTATTTGTAATAGCCAGAACCTGGAAACAACCTAGATGCCCATCAACTGAAGAATGGATTAAGAAAATGTGGTACATATACACAATGGAGTACTACTCAGCAGAGAAAAACAATAACAGCATGAAATTTGCAGGCAAGTGGATAGAACTAGAAAAAAATCATCCTGATTGAAGTAACCCAGAAGGACAAACATGGTATGTACTCACTCATAAGTGGATTCTAGATATAAAGCAAAGAACAATCAGACTGCAACCCACAGAACCATGGAGACTATATATATGGGGGGGGGGGGCTAGGATGACTGTGGCTTATAATAAGTTTTGATTTTACTCATTACTGAGCAAGCCTCAATGAAACATTTCACTATTAAGATAAGAATTTATACTATATCAAGCTGATAATAGAAAAACAAACAAATAAATAAATGTATGTACTGGGTGTGGTCACATGCATCTGTTGTGGGAATTTATTCTGCCAATGGCTTTGGGGGTGTAAACTCCAAGGCATGGCTTTCTGTCTACCTACATCACCCCAAGAGAGTGTGGCAGAATTCCCACAGCATACATCTGGAGTACTTTGGAGGCAGAGACTGAATGATCGGGAGGAGTTCCAGGCTATCCTGAGCTACATAATGAGTTCAAAGCCAGCTTGGGATGGATACCCTGTCACCAAAAGAAGACAAGTGGGTATGCTTTGACATGCCAGTAATTTAGGACTACTCTGTGATGTTGGGCACATTACTTAATTTTCCTTCTATGTAATAAAGGTTAATCTAAGAGAGCTATGAGGCCTGAAAAATAAGTCATGCTGCATAGCATGTGTCCACCATGCATAAGGGCTGATCCCTGGGGCCACGGTGTACATACACAAACTCACACACTGAGGCTTGGTATTGTGCACACAATTGCAATTCATCACCCTCTGGAGTTCTGGGTTAAGGAAATCTAAATCAGGAAGTTTGTCAAGAAAACTAAGGTCAGCCAGGTGTAATAGGTTGTTGCACACCCTTTTTTTTTTTTTGTTTTTTTGTTTTTTGTTTTTTGGGACAGGGTTTCTCTGTGTAGCTTTGCGCCTTTCCTGGATCTCACTCAGTAGATCAGGCTTGCCTCAAACTCACAGAGATCCACCTGCCTCCGCCTCCCGAGTGCTGGGATTAAAGGCGTGTGCCACCACCGCTCGGCTTGTTGCACAGTTTAAATTTCCAAAAGAAACCCTGTCTTGGAGAAAACAAACAAACAAAACAAAACAAAAAAACCAAAAAAAAGAAAAAAGAAAAAGGTCTATCCTGGCCAATTTTAAACATTTTAAAGGTGTGTGTGTGTGTGTGTGCGCGCGTGTGTGTGTGTGTGTGTGTGTGTGTGTGTGTGTGTGTGTGTGTGTGTGTCTGCTTGTATGTCTGCCATGTGCACGCAGTGCCTAAGGAGGCCAGAAGAGTGACAAATCCCCTGGAAGTGGAGTTAAAGCTGCTGTGAGCTGCCCGTGGATGCTGGGAACTTAACTCAGCTCCTCTGCAAAAGCAGCAAGTGCTCTAACTACTGAGCCATCTCTCCGGCCTCTATTTGTTTTTTTACATTACATTTTTTATGTAGGGTGTGTGTACAGCATGCATATGGAGACCAGAGGATCATTTGTGGGAGTCATTTCTTTCCTAGCATGTGGATCCCAGGGATCAAATTCAGGTAGTCAGGCTTGGCAGCAAGCTCCTTTACCTCTGAGCCATCTTGCTGGCCTTGCTGTATCTTCTTGTAAGATGAGCCCATAGCTCAGTTCCATCACAGCCCTGCCCATGTTCACTTGCAGATCCTTTAATGTCCTATGAAACCTCCTTTTCAATGACTTACTCAAAATTATACAAAAGCCACATGATCTTCTTGAGGTAGGGCTGAGATGCAAACAGAGAGGTTTTCTTTTCTTTTTCTTTATTCTTATTTTTTTATTTTTTATTTTTCGAGACAGGGTTTCTCTGTGTAGTTTTGGTGCCTGTCCTGGATCTCACTCTGTAGACCAGGTTGGCTTCAAACGCACAGAGATCTGCCTGGCTGTGCCTCCTTAGTGCTGGGATTAAAGGTGTGTGCCACCTCTGCCCTGCTAAATAAATATTTTAAATGAAATACTAAGAGTGTGTGGACAGGGCAGAATCTGTCTTCTCCCTGGTCCTGAACCCCTGTCCAGATTAATAAGTCTGATTCCTTGTTAGATGGTGTTATGCCCAGATCTCGGAGACTCCCAAAGTCCACCACGAAGACTGAATCTTGTATGTAAAAGCAAAGAGCCTTTATTCCAGCTCTGAGGCTCAGTCCCTCTGTCTGTCTGAGGCAGTGGTGAGAGCAGAGAGCCCTGAGCTCAGGTAGGGCAGAGTTTTTATCAAAGCAGAGTTTTCGGTGAGGGGATTTCCAGGGTCCAGGACCCTGATTGACTGACAATTGTCTAGGGCTACCTGTAAAACGAAACTAGGTGTGTGTTAGACTCAGGGACATCTGGCCAACTTATCTAAGGGTTGGAATGTTTGTGATGTCAGGTACTTCCTCACCCCTGGGTGGATCCCTGGGTGGTATCAGCTTAAGGCTTTTCCTGGATCTGGGTGTTGCCTGCCAGTAAGCCTGTTACAGAAGCTGAGTCTAGGCCCCTAAGCCTGTCATGGCTGCTGTGTGGTCAAGCTATTTTGGGGCCCCTTCACAATGGCTGTGGGAATTGAGGGGTGTTTGGAGTTTTAGAGCCAATGTATAACCTCAAATCCCTGTCAGCTAATTCTAGATAGTCTCCTCTCCCTGAAGTGAGTGTGTGTGTGTGTGTGTGTGTGTGTGTGTGTGTGTGTGTGTGAGAGAGAGAGAGAGAGAGAGAGAGAGAGAGAGAGAGAGAGAGAGAGAGAGAGAGAAGGCCTATTTCTACTTCTGAAGCTTGGGGATTATGGCGATTTTTCCTGCTGAAAGTTTTCCTGTTCGGCCTGTCAGCAAGGCTGAGCTTCACACATGGCTAATTTGTCATCTTTGAAGGCAAGATCCAGCAGGCAGCAAAAAGAGCCAGCATGTGTGGATTATCTCAAGCTGGGTGGAGCCCCTGAGCGGGACAGATTTGTTAGAGAAAGTGGCTTTGGCCAGCCTCTCCTTAGAAAAAGCAGCTACAGCATTATCCTCTCAGCTACCTGAAATACATTAACAAACAACTTAAAGCCACGGTTTTGCAGAAGCTAGCATCCTTTCCTCCGGGATCTAATCTCCCTTTCATTAAGCAGCACTTGGGTGCCTGCTCCAGCAGCACGTATGCTAAAATGGGAACGGAAGATTAACATTAAAAAAGAAACACAGGGGCCTGTTAAAAGACCAGTGGGGTAAAGGCTCTTGTCACCATGATTGATGACTGGAGTTCCATCCCTGGGAACCTACAAATTGCCCTTTGACCTCTCCATTCATGCACTCCCCCCCCCCCCCCCCCAAATGCCATCAAGACAGCTCAGTCTGCTGCCAAGCTTGATGACAGGAGTTCAATTCCTAGAGCATATAGGATGGAAGGAGAGGACCACCCAAGCCATGCCCGCACCCCGTCATCTCCCAAGCACAAAACAATAAAAATATAAGAAGATTTTTATAAAGGGCCGGGAGTGGTGATGCCTCCAAACACTTGGAAGGCAGAGGCAGAAGGCTTTCTGTGAGAGGAGGCCATCTTGGTTTTTTGTTTTTGTTTTATTATTATTATTATTATTATTATTATTAGTAGTAGTAGTAGTAGTAATTTTTTTGAGACAGGGTTTCTCTGTGTAGCCCTTGCTGTCCTGGAACTTACTTTGTAGACCAGGCTGGTCTCGAACTCACAGAGATTCTCCTGCCTCTGCCTCACAAGTGCTGGGATTAAAGGTGAGCATCAGCCTGGTTTTTATGTTGAGTTCCATGTCAGCCAGGACTACATAGTAACACTCTAAGAAACAAAACAAAACAAAACAAAAAGCCTGGGGATACCTTTGATAGTTTCCTGCTGAAAGATTACACTTCCTAGGTGTTAGGATTCTGTCGCTTCTCCAGCTGCATGACCGCATATGCTAAGTTCAGTAGCTAAGCAAGGGGTTTACGGCTCACATCATCAGTGCGATGCATGATCACGCAATGCACGCAGCAGCTAAGTCACACAATCAGCACGTGGCTCTGTAAGCCCACCTGCACGTGTCAGACTCCCAGAGTTTGAACCAATACTGGCTACTTAGTTGTGTTGAACATAACTGCCTTCTTATAACCCGCCCCACCCCCCTCCTCCTCACGTGCCTCTTCCCAGCTCTTCCCAGGCCAGGTTACTCTCTTCTGTTCACCCCTCCCCCACTCCCATCCCCCACCCCCAAGCCTGTCCACAATAAAGCTCTGGTACTGACTGGCTTTTGTCATGGCTCGTGACCTTTCTGGAATGGTAACCAGTGCCACTTATCATTTTTTAAAACAACACTAGGTTCTCTTTCGGACTGTGGAAGTCATTTCTGCCCCCAACAAGGAGCTCTGTCCCATTTTCGCCATCCACACATGGAAAAGGACCCCCTTGCTGTGAATAGACATGATCCTGAGCCTAAGGTCAGACCAAAACTCTCTTTCTACCTTCTGTCTCTCTACAGCTGCCTTAAATAATCTTTAATAATCTAACATGATTCCTGAATCATAGGTTGAAAAAATTAGCAGCTCAGGCCCAGTCCATGGACAAACCTCTCTGGGTCTCATATATTCCTTGCCCCAGCCAGAGAGGGCCAGGCAGGGCTTCCCATCTCTCTTCACTCTGTCTCCGCCTTTCTCTCACCTTCCTGTCTTGACCTAATAGTCTGACCTTCCAGACAGGATGCCACCCTGGATTTGACCAGAACACGAATGTGACATAGGAAAATGCCAGGCCAAGGCAGCCCGTTGGCCCTTAACTCAGACGCTCCCTGGTTAGGTCTGGGAGCTCACTGGAGCTTTATCTGTCTTATGACCCACTCAGTGGAAGAAAGCTGGGGGTTCTGCACTGGCTGCGAGAACCTTGAGTTGAGAGTTCTAATTCTGGGATTCTCCATTGGCCCACCACTCAATCAGCAGAAAGCTCAGAGAAACTTCTGTTAGTTATTTAGCGGCCCTCTTACCCCGCAAGGAACACGTCCCGAACACGACAAATCCACAGAAGAGCTGTTTATTAATAGAGGATAGAGGACAGAGGTGACAGGCCTGTGTGAAGCACACACGTGAGTGAGGAGAGGAGAGGAGAGGAGAGAGACCTGTGCAGAACGACGCCAGCTTTTTAAAGAGTGAGCCGCGCATGCGTACAGGACCACCTGTGGCTACTCCACACATGCGTGTAGATTACATGGCTGCCCACACGCGCTTTATGCAACCATGTAAAGCCACGGTCCTAGTCACTCGAGATGTTCTGACCTGGAAATGGCTATCTTGAACCAGAAATAACTAGGCGGTCCGCCGGGCAAGCCCAACCGTGTGGACACGTTGTGATTTCCTATCATTCCCGACTCATATGTTCTTAAAAAAAAAGAAAAAACAAAAAACAAAAAACCGTGGATAGATGGGTATGGGGCGCCGTTTCTCTCAAAGACTGCTTCAGGCTGAATGGTGGACGTTGATTGGTTCTTGGGGGGAGATGGGGAAGCTGGCTCCTGAAGTCCTGGGATGAAGTCCTGCAGCTGTGTCAAGATAGCCATTTCCAGGTCAGAACATCTCGAGTGACTAGGACTCCATGGCTTTACATGGTTGCATAAAGCGCGCGTGGGCGGCCATGTAATCTACACGCATGTGTGGAGTAGCCACATGTGGTCCTGTACGCATGCGAGGCTTTTTAAAAAGCCAGCGCTGTTTTGCACAGGTCTCTCTTCTCTCTCTCCTCTCCTCGCTCACGTGTGTGCTTCACACAGGCCTGTCACCTCTATCCTATGTTAATAAACAGCTCTTCTGTGGATTTGTCGTGTTTGGGACGTGTTCCTTGCGGGGTAAGAGTGCCGCTAAATAACTAACAACTTCCCCTGACCCTGTGGCTTCTTGACCCTGTTCTTGTCGAGGATGGGGATGTCCTCTTACTTTCCAGGCATATTTGGTTTTTCTGTATTTAAGAGGACATTCTAAGTGGCTGGGTAGTGACCCTTGTTTTTTACCCTGATCCCTGGCCCCTGCCACAGATTCCAAATTCTCCATTCCAAAGTACACACCCTCAGCCTGGCTGCAGGCTAATCTAAAAAGCTCCATGTGGGAGACCTTGTTTTGAATTCACTTGTTCAGATCTCGGTCCAAACTGGGCCTCAATATACATTAGACTAATGGCCACTGCTAGCCCAAATTCAGAACCTTCAATTTCTAATATCTAATCGGAGTTAGGTAACTCCAAAGATAGAATGCTAGCATGGTCTGAGGCCTCTCTCCCACATAACTCACAATTCACTTTAATCTTTTCCATGACTCTGGCTTTCAGCCCCACCTAGAGCTTGAAGACCCACTCCCATTTCTGCGGGACCTCCAAACTTCTATCTACTCCTAGCATAGAACATAGAACTCTTTTGGGTTATGCTTTTGGCCCACTGTGTTTCTGCCTCTCCAAGACTAAAAAAAAAAAAATCATGCTTATATTTTTAGCAGGTAAGAGGTAAAAGAAGTTCAGATTGTCTTCCCCATTTGCAGAGACGCACACAAACTTGTTACGGATATGTAGATCACTGGGCTCAGCCTTACAGAGATTCAAATGTCTGTTGGGTGAAATTTTTTTCATGCTGTTCTACTCTGTTGAAAAGCTGGCTCTGGAGTTGGAATTTGACCCGCCTCCTCCAGGCCCAAGTATCTTTGCTTAAAACTTTCCTCCAAAGTCTCTGTCCTGGGAGAGGTGGGTTGAGAGAGGCCTCTGTAACCACCACAGCCTGCAGAGATAGGCAAGAAGGCAGTTATTTTCAACACAACTAAGCAGCCAGTATTGGTTCAAACTTTGGGAGTCTGACACTGAGTAGTTTATTTTAGGCATATTTAATAAGCACAGGACACTTTGGGGACGACTTTCCTGGTGATAATTAACTCAGTCCCACGTATACAATAAAGTACAAAGTAAGCCAAATAAAAGAGATTGATACATCAAGACTCTTTTTTGTTTTGTTTTGTTTTTTCCAGGGTTTTTCTGTGTAGCTTTGCGCCTTTCCTGGAACTCACTTGGTAGCCCAGGCTGACCTCGAACTCACAGAGATCCTCCTGGCTCTGTCTCCCAAGTGCTGGGGTTAAAGGTGTCCACTGTCCGGCGCATCAAGACTCTTTGTAAAGTACGTGTGACACCTCCATAGAGATGTGTTGTGTAGACTGACTGAGAAAAACAAGTTTATAGTATTGGTCTGGGGGAGGATCTGGTGTGGTCTCCTGTTGGACCAATAGCACCAAGGTCACCAGGCTGTTAACCAAGGCCAGCCAGCCTTCTTGGTGGATAACAGGTGATGCATCCCTTCCTTTGAAAGAACAACCCCATGTATTTAACATTCCAGGTTCCCCTAGTGTTTACCTGTGCGCACAAGACCTCTGTGCCTCCTACAGTGGCCACCTGACACATGACAAGGAAAAGAGGAAAAAAAATCAAACAGCCTAAAAAAAAGATACTATATGCTTAAAAACAGCTAAAAAGGAAACTATTCCCAATAGGGACTGTGGCTGCTTATCTCACATTCCTTTTCTTGGTTTTGTTTAATTCTAAATAACGCCTCTCTTACATCTATGGCTAAAACTTTTGCTAAAGTATGAATTTTCTTTTATCTCAGGATTTGTAAGCCCGTTTTACGATTTTTTTTTAATTTTAGGATTTGTAAGTCCCCTGGGTGTGGTTTTAAAAAATCTGTAACAAAAAAGTTACCTTAAAACTAATAGGGAGTGATATTATTGGAGGTATGGTCTTGTTGGAGGAACTGTGTCACAGGGGTGGGCGGGGGTGAGGTTTTGAGATTTCAGCTCAACCCAGACCCAGTGTCACTCTCTATTCCTGCTGGCTGCTGATAAGAATGTAGAACTCTCTGCTCCTTCTCCAGCACCATGTCTGCCCGAATGCTGTCATGCTTATTGCCATGATGATAGTGGACTGTAAGTCAGTCCCAATTAAATATTTTCCTTTGTCAGAGTTGCAGTGTGGGGCTGGAGAGATGGCTCAGAGGTTAAGAGCACCAACTGCTCTTCCAGAGGTCCTGAGTTCAATTCCCAGCAACCACATGGTGGCTCACAACCATCTGTAATGAGATCTGGCGCCCTCTTCTGTATGCATAATAAATAAATAAATCTTAAAAAAAAAAAAAAAGTTGTGCACGCCTTTAACCCCAGCACTCGGGAGGCAGAGCCAGGCGGATCTCTGTGAGTTTGAGGCCAGCCTGGTCTACAGAGGGAGATCCAGGTAAGTACAAGCTACACAGAGAAACCCTGTCTCAAAAAACAAAAACAAAAAACAAAACAAAACAAAACAAAACAAAGGGGGGGTTGGGGATTTAGCTCAGTGGTAGAGTGCTTGCCAAGAAAGTGCAAGGCCCTGGGTTCGGTCCTCAGCTCTGGGGGAGGTGGGGAAGACAATCTGAAAAAGGGCGTTTTCCCCAGGCCAGGTACAAGTCTTTTTTTTTTCCCCCTCGAGACAGGGTTTCTCTGTAGCTGTGGAGCCTGTCCTAGACTAGCTCTGTAGACCAGGCTGGCCTCGAACTCACAGATCCACCTGCCTCTGCCTCTCCAGTGCTGGGATTACAGGCGTGCGCCACCACCGCCCGACACAAGTCTTTTTTTACACCAATTTTTTAAAAAAATTATTTACTTTTATTTTATGTGCATTGGTGTTTTGCCTGCAGGTCAGATCTTCGAGTTACAGACAGTTGTTAGCTGCCATGTGGGTGCTGGAATTTGAACTTTGGGAGATCAGTCAGTGCCCTTAACCACTGACCCATCTTTCCAGCCCCCCAGATACAAGTCTTTTTGTTTGTTTGTTTTTGTTTTTGTTTTTTCGAGACAGGGTTTCTCTGTAGATTTGGAGGCTGTCCAGGAACTTGCTTTGTAGACCTGGCTGGCCTTGAACTCACCAAGATCCACCTGCCTCTGCCTCCCGAGTGCTGGGATTACAGGTGTGCGCTGTGGATATTGCACTGTATGCTGTAAATGTGTTGCTTTGATTGGTTAATAAATAAAGTGGTGTCTGGCCAGTAGCCAAGCAAGATGTATAGGTGGGACAAAGAGAGAGGAGAATTTTGGGAACAGGAAGGCTGAGAGAGGAGTCTCCTGCCAGACACAGAGGAAGCAAGATGTGAAGGCAGAACTGGGAAAAGGTATCAAGCCATGTGGCTAAACATAAATACAAATTATGGGTTAATTTAAGTGTAAGATCTAGCTAGCAAGAAGCCTGAGCCATTAGGTCAAATGGTTTTAATTAATATAAGCGTCTGTGTGTTTACTGTGTGTTTACACAGAGAAACCCTGTCTCAGGAAAAAAAAAAAAAAAGACTTGTACCTGGCCTGTGGAAAAATGCCCTTTTGCAGATTGTCTTCCCCGTCTCCCCCAGAGCTGAGGACCGAACCCAGGGCCTTGCACTTTCTTGGCAACAGGCCGGGCGGGACTGGAGAAAACTCCAGCTACAGGTGTGTGCCACCTCCGCGCAGCAAGGATCCCCTCTTTAATGGACTCAGAACTGCCCCCTCCACCAAACACCCTCCTTAGCAGAAAACAGCTATAACACCCCTGCCCTGCATTTTTATATTCTCTGAGTTAGGAATGAGTCTCCTGCAGAAAAACTACACCTCCCAGCTTTCCTTGTGGACTATGGAAGTAATTGGCTACATCTCCTAGCTTCTGCAGATGTGTAAGTCATTTCTGCCCTGTAAAAGGAGGCACCCCATCTTCCTCTGTAAGCCTTTTGTCACCCGCACAGGAGTGACCATAGTGTTCCCTCACTGTGAAAAGCATGGTTCTGCCTAAGGACAGACCAAGCCCGTCTGCTTCTCTTCCTTCTCTGCAGCTGCCTGAACAATTTAACAGCTGCAGCATGTTCCCTGGAGGGGTATGTCAAAAGCCTGTTAGATGGAGACCTTAGGAAAGAGCTGAGACAGGGCCTGTACCCAGAGACCAGGAAGCACTGAGTGGTGCACACACAGGGACATCAGTCCCGCTCTATCTAATGCTGAAGAGCTGCCACAGGCTCGAACCCATGGCACAGTTAGTTCTGCCAGCTGTATTACCCTTCGCCTTTTCAAGTTTCTAGTCGACTTTTCAATGTGAATTACTTTATAATTATAATTAAAACTTCAAAATTGACAAATAAAAAAAAAAAAAGGAAGGTTGGGGATTTAGTTCAGTGGTAGAGCGCTTGCCTAGCAAGCACAAGGCCCTGGGTTTGATCCTTAGCTCCAAAAAAAAAAAAAAAAAAAAAAAAGCCTACTTTAAAAGTCCAAACCACTTCCTACAGATTTATATTTAACCAGCACATGACGAATTCAAGGAAATTTGGGGAAAACTCCCAAGTATTTTACTTTAGCATAACAAAAAAGTTTCTGCATTCATTGGGCAGAGGGGCAGGCAGTTCAGCTGGCAGAGAATCAGAAGTGATCGATTCTGCTAGATATGCTTCCAAAGTTCCTCTGACACTGAAGATGATTTACAGAAATTACATCAGCTACTCCACCTTAGGACCATTCGTGGGGCAGAGCCAGAGGCTCTGCTCAGGGTAAGGACACTTGCTGTTCTTCTATTGGACCCAGGTTTGGTTCCCAACGCCCACAAGAGACAGATCACAATCACTTGAAACTTGTTTAAGCTGATCAGAAGGCCTCCTGGCCAAGAGCACCTTCACACACATGGTGTACACACAAACACTTAGAAATATACAGGTGAGATAAAGTAAGTAGGGCCTGGAGAGATGGCAGGGATTAAGGGTGTATACTGTTTCTCTGGAGGACCCAAGTTCGGTGACCAGCACCCATGTCAGGCAGGGTGAGAAAGAAAGCTATCTTTTAAGTTTTAATTACTTTGCCTAAGAGAGCCATGAAACGAAAATGCCTCTGACTTATAAGCCCTTGTCCAAGGACAGGTATTTCCTGAGGTGCTGGAGGTTGTTGTTCATTTGAGACACAAGCCACGTTTTCACTTCCCTAAACAAGTTTGTTTGACCTAATTGTACCAGATGTGCTTGACCACACGTAGGTGGGAGGTACTTGGGCAGGAAATGCATCTGGATGTATGCTTACCCCAGTTTGGATGTAGGTGGAAGTACTTAGCCTTCTGGGTTTGCCTTTATAAGAACCTGGTTAACATAGTTCATGGCCATCTTCTGGAAATTCCAGAACAGACTAGCCAGAGCCCATCCATTATCCTGGCTGGTATTTAATTAAAGCTTGCTTCAATTTGGCTCAAAACTGGGGTAGTGGGAATAACAGTAGCTCACAACTTCCTGTAACTCCCGTTCCAGGAGGATCTGGTGTCTATAGCCTCGGTGAGATCCTGAACTTGTGTACAAACATACACAAACACACTTAAAGACAATAAGCAAATCTTTAAAAAAAAAAAAGATAAAGAGACCCTCCCTCCCCAAACCCCAACCCTTAAAGAAGCCCAAAGAATGCCAGGAGAAAAACCAAACCATCTCTCATCATGGCAAAGCTGCCTTCTATCATGTTATGACTGAGGGGCATAGTCCGTTTGACACCGTTACATAAAGGTACTGCGTTTATAGACTCTGAGCTTGCAACACGATTCTGACCCATCTTCACTGACCTACACTCAGGCTAAGCACTGTTGGTTTGTTTCCTTTTGCAGTGCATGTGTTTTTGTTCATCTGCATTTTGAATTAAGTCTACATCCTCCTTAGTGTATCATGGGATGGGGGACTGACTTGACTAGGGCCAACTTGGTTGGAGCTATCTGCATGGGAATCCAGAAAGCATAGCATTTCCTTGTACTCCGTGAACAATACACAGCGTGAACAAAAGGTTGGAGAGGAAGGAAACGTAATTGATTCTGAAGAGCGTGAACATCTGCAAACAATGTATTCTAAAGAAACCATCTCTGAGGGCCCCACTCAAGAGAAACAGTGTCTAGTTCCCCATGGCAGAGAAGCAGCCCCTCCCCATGTTCACTCCCTAAGCCTACTGGGACTGCAACTTGGAGACATGGAAACTGGGTAGGAGACTCCACAAAACTAACTGCGCCCATTGGTGATGAGCTGATGGATTTATGTGAAGTCAGAACAATGATATGGTGGTCTACACTGTGTCATGAAGTGGATGACCGTGGTCAGCACCATTTTCTTCTCTGGCTTCAGGTTCCTTTACTCTGTCATGGGAGGGCTGGACACACAAGGCCTTTAATGGTGCTGCCCAGGGAGGCAGGATTAAAACGCCACTTTTCACTTGGGTCTCTGATTTTTTTCCCTCTTCTTTTTCTGGTGTTGGGAATTAATCATAGGGACTCATACATGCTGGGAAAGTGCTCTACCTCTGGGTTACATTCCAGGTCTCAGATTCTCCATTTTAAGTGACAAGAAAAAAAAGACTCTAGCCAGATGTGGTGGTGCACACCTCTAATTCCAACACTTGGGAAGCAGAGGCAGGCTGTCTTTCTAAGCCAGAGCTACATAGTGAAACCCTGGGGGCTAGGGGGAAGGAGAGAAAAAAAGATTCTAACACAAGTGATTTAAGAACATCAACATTTATTTAACATGATAAAAAAGAAATGAGATATGAACATTTGCATTAATCTCTAGTAAGCAGCCTTTGTTACATGTGCTCACTGTGTGACATCTGCACAGTGAACATAATTACATCTGTACACAGACTGAGTACTGGATCTAAAAGCCTGCTTATTGCTGTACACATCTATTTCAATGACGTAAACGCCCAGTACTTCAGAATACCTACACTTGTAATTGTTCTGCTTTTTAAAGAAAAGCTACGCAATAGCATTGGTGTTGAAGCTGACAGAGTATGGCAGTAACCGCTGACGTTGTAATCAGACCAAGGAAGCATTATAGCAGAAAACAGGACATACTTCACTTAGCAGTAATAAAACGACACATTTTAAATATATTATATAAAATTTTTACAAATCAAGTGTCAAACAAAGCACTGCAGTAGCCAAAATGCGAGGAAAGAAGGAAGAAAACAAGCTTCACAGGAGAGTACAGCTTTGCCAAAAAGCCAAAGGAACATAAATTCACCTAGACGTAAGCATCCAAATCTGGGGACTGCAACTAAGCAAGCTCTGGATGGAGCGCGCGCACGGGAGGAAGCACCTTGACTGGTGTGTTCTGAACTCATAGCAGCAAGCCAGTGGAGGATGGTGACCTTGAGACTACGGAGTGCACATGTGGGCCATTAAAGCTATTTTGGAATAAACATTTTCCAAAGGTGATAAAACGATGCTCTGTGGTCAGAAGCATCAGAACTATGAATTTCATAGATTTAAGGTATACTGTACAACATCTTCTTACACGGCTGAGGGTCCACAGCTTCAGCTCTGTGTGCTCTCAAGAGACGTCAGTGCAGCTGGAAATCAAGAGAGGAGAAATTACTTTTGACATCCGCAAAGCTAATGAACGGCAGTGTCCCAAAGTACCTAAGCCAGCACAACAGAAGTGACCAGCATGGCCTGGAAAACCCCAACACAGAACACACAGAAGGGTACTTCCTTTATTTCCGCAAGTCCAACTGAGAATCCAGAGAAGTGTGTGACGCCATTAAACAGCAATTCAGGAAAATGTCTCAAATTTGTTACTGAATAGCTTTGCCCGACTTCACAAACTAATTTACTGAACCACCAAACCAGCAGCAGCATTTGTGAGGATTCCTACACCCCACCAAAACTACAAGCACAGGGAAACATGACAGACACAAGGTGAGATGTCAGTAGTGACAGTGTGTTCCACAGGTTAGCTGTGTAGGGTGGTCACATAACAGGAGATGAGAAAAGATCTGCTGATGTCTGTGCCTGGATGTAATGACCAATGCCACTTGGAATCAAAGTTCAAAGACAAAATCCAGTAACAAGTTACCAAACTGGAGCATTTTGAGCTCTGACCATCCTTTGTTAGAGGAGTGGTTATTGTACCATACATTAAAGCCTGTTTAGTAAGCCACAAAATTCTTGTGAATGGCTTTGTGTTTTGATATTGAGCCTCATGAAGCTCAGGCTGGGCTGGAACTCACTTTTTAACCGATGACGACCTTGAATTTTTGATTCTCCGGCCTCTGCCTCCCAAGTGCTGGGATTACTGGTGTGTACCATTGTGGTGGTTTGAAAAAAAAAACGGCCCCCAAAGGGAGTGGTGCTGTTAGGAGGTGTGGCCTTGTTGAAGGAAGTGTGTTGCTGTGGGGTGAGCTTTGAGGTCGCCTATGCTCAATCTAAGCTAGTTCAGTCCATTTACTGTTGCCTGTGGTTCAATATGTAGCAGCTCCTTCGCCAGCACCAAGTCTGCCTGCATGCCGCTGTGCTCTCCTCCATGATGATAAAGGACTGAACCTCTGAAATGTAAGCTGCCACCTCAATTAAATGTTTTCCTGCGTTGGGGATTTAGCTCAGTGGTAGAGCACTTGCCTAGCAAGAGCAAGGCCCTGGGTTCGGTCCTCAGCTCTGGCAAAAAAAAAAAAGTTTTCCTTTATACGAGTTGCCATGGACTGGACGGTGGTGGCACACGCCTTTAATCCCAGCACTAGGGAGGCAGAGCCAGGCGAATCTTTGTGAGTTCGAGTCCAGCCTGGTCTACAAAGTGAGATCCAGGACAGGCTCCAAAGCTACACAGAGAAACGCTGTCTTGAAAAAACCAGAGATTTGCCATGGTCATGGTGACTCTTTACAGCAATAGAGCACTAAGACACCATCATGCATAGTTCTGGGAACCGACCCAGATTCTTCATGTATGTTAGGTATGTGCTCTACCAACTGAGCTACATGTTTAGCTCCTGTAGATAGTGTTTTGTTTTGAGACAGGGTTTCACTATGCAGCCTTGGCCCCAGGAGCTCACTGTGTAAACACCAGGCTGGCTTTAAACTCGTGTCCTCACACCTGGCCCTGTGAATGGTTCTCAATGGCCATCTCTTCACTAATGTAAGTCTAGGCCATCCACTCGGCCGCATGGCATGTTTATTTCCCTTGTGTGCTGTTCATTTGTCACCAGTGTCAGCTATACACAGTCAAAAGAAAAGGCAAGACACAGATCCACCTGTCATAACAGGTCACTCTAGGAAGCGTCTCAAGCCACTGCAGAGGCTGAACTACAACCCGCAGAAGCATCTGGGCTCTACACAGACAGCCTCAAACCAAAGTTGACATCACGTTTCAGGACAGAGAGACGAGATACAACAAAAGCGAGGGTGAAGACAGATTCCAGACAATGGGCCCTGCTGCGAGAATGGATGGGTTAAATTAGAAGATTTTCTGAGTGTTTGCGTTACCACTGATGACTTGGGAATTTATGGTAACTGAAAAGCTGCCAGCACCGTAACAGGTGGTAGATGCTGAGAAAACATGGAAAAGCCATACAAATTCTCATTCTACTTTAGTTTTTCAAGAAAAGAAGACTATTTACTTATAAGCACAAAATGATGGTAATGGAAGCACTGTCTATGCTGTTGATAAGCAGGCCCGGGGCTCAGTGAGATAGCTAAGCAGTGCCGCCACCGCCACCGCCACTTAACAACTCAAGGTCCAATCCCAGAACCAACTCCACAAAGCTGTCCTTTACATGCACACTTGCTGTGCACACTCATGCCTGTCACATACATACATGGCACAACAGAACAAACAAACAAAGGAAGCAGCGACTCAGAAAGCTATCCTCAATTCTAAACCAGTCTCAGAGGCCCCGCAAGAAGAGCGCCTTCTCCGCCTCCAGGACGCCAGCATCCTAACCATGTAGCATCACTTCGGCCTCTAAAAAACCAAGTCACACTAAGCTTACTCACCAGGCAGAGGTGCCAAACTAAGTGCCCAACATTGTCCTGTGAGCATGGAATGACTGCAAATGCATCCTCAGCCCTGAGCTCGGGCAGGTCGGAGCACAGCTAGGGCTTCCAGGAGGTCTGGCCCAGGCCGGGAACCAAGGAAAACACTGTCACAGACCCAGTCTCTCCAAAGCCAATGTCAGAAATCTAAGCTACCATCTGGGCTTCAGATACAGGCCTGATGCGCTGGCAGTGCACAGCCCAGAGTTAATTCACTTGTACTGCTGTTCCAAGAAATGCAGGCAGTCCAAGGACAATACCCTTCCACAGGGACAAAAGAGAAGGAGAAGACATACTTCTGAGACTACACACACATGAAATGCGATCCTTCTGCGAGCTTTGGCGGAGGAGGTGGGTCTGGTGATTCGGAGGGCTCAGGAGACGGGGACAGACTTTTCACTAAAATACACCGAGAAAACAGAAGATAAGTACATACACCCAAGCATGTATATATATATATATAAACATACACATGTGTTGTTTTGAACAAAGCTAATTAATATTTGTGTGTGTGTGTGCGTGTGTGTGTGTGTGTGCGTGTGTGTGTGCGCGCGCGCGCGCGCGCGCGCGCTCGCATGCTTGTGGGGTCAGAAGATAGCTTAGAGATCCAACTCAGGTAGCCAAGGTTGGTGGCAAGTGCCTTTACTCACTAGCCATCTCTCCAGTCCAGAGGCCAGAAGATGACATTTTTAAGACACCATGGAGGGTGGCTTCTGATGCTGTGATCTCCACAATGCCACAGGGCTGGGGAGGGGTGAGACTTTTTCTTTCTTTGGTTTTTTGAAACAGGGTTTCTCTGTGTAGACTTGGCTGTCCTGGAACCTGCTCTGTAGATCAGGCTGACCTAGAACTCAGAGATCTGCCTGTCCTTGTCCTTCCCCTTCCAGAGTGCTGGGATTAAAAAGCCATCCTTTCCTTCCTTGCTGAGGCCAGCTGCCAGCTGTCTGTTACACACAGGCAGCTAAGTACCAGAGAGCTGTTAATGTTGTGGGTTCACCACTACAGCACTTTGTCCCAGCCTGCGCAGCAGCAAAGGGCTCGGGTGATCACAAAGTGAGAAGCCTCTGTGTGCACTGCCTGGTTAGTACTGAAGGATTCCCCTAGGGAACATGGCTCACACAGACACTGCTAAGGATGGCCCGCCCTCAGGTACTGAGTTCACTGCTGTTACTCTTTGGTGTCAGGCTGTCCTGAGAGTGTGAGTTTGGAGGACTGGAAGTGTGTCTTGCTTACAGAGTATAAGAAGCAAACATCTTAGAGGCCAGGTATAGTGGTGCACACTTTGAGTCCCAGCACTCAGCAAGGAGAGGCAGGTGGATCTCTGAGTTTGAGGCCAGCCTGGTCTACAGAGTGAGTTCCAGGACAGCCAGGTCTACACAAGGAAACTCTTGAACCTCCCCCCCCCCCCAAAAAAAAAGAAGCAGCACCACAGCAAACTGTTTAAAAGCACACCTAACCCCACTCCAATCCTCCAAAACTCCGCCGGAAAGAAGAAAAAAGGGTTCAAAACCACGAGAAACCTGAGGTTGAAGCCTCAGGAGTGAAGAACTTGTGTGTGAAGGCCAAGCTTCCACCCCTACATTCACACAAAACTCAAGAGAGACAGAGAATAAAGAGAACCGTCCACTCTTCCCACTGGAATTCCCGTGTGCACCATGGTATCAGCCAGGCAAGAGCAAGGGCATGGTCCTGTAACTTTAGTATCAGGTAACAAAGTATCAGGTTGTGGGTTCCAAGAATCCAGGCCTGCAAGCAGGAAAAATTTCCATGTAGGAAGGCATTGCTTAAAGACTTTGTTTTAAATTATGTAGCTGGTCGGTGGTGGCACACTTCTTTAACCCCAGCACTAGTGAGGCAGAGGCAGATGGATCTCTGTGAGTTGAGGCCAGCCTCATCTACAAAGTGAGTTCCTGGACAGCCTGGGCTATTAGAGAAACCCTGTCTCAAAAACAACAAACAAACAAACATGTATGTCTGTGTAGAAGTGGGTGCACATGATCTCAGGTACTCAAGGCATCGGATGTGGTATCAAAGTATGTCTTTAGCACTGAGCCATCTCTCCAGCCTGATGGTTTTTTGAGACAAGGTCATGGCATAGTGCAGGTTGGCCTTGAACTTCCTCAACCTCCAGAGTACAGGAACTGCAGGTGAGTCACCATGCATGGCTCTTCTAGAATCTTTTCAGAAGTAGTTTACTGGGTCATGACTGAAAAGACAATGAGAACCAATCCTCTGAGCCCTAAGCCTGGGTGGCAGAGGAGCAGGGACAGCTGATTCTCCCTTGTGGACTCCCCGTGTACAAGTACCTACATGAGGAGCAGGACACATGCACGTACCTGTGGTTTGATTCTCTCTGGGAACCTCAGGAGGTGACTCAGAAGAAGCTCGAGTTTCCTCCTCTTCATGAAGACTCTGCACTTCTTCAGGGTGGCTTTCTGCCCGATGGTTTCTCATCTCCGCCTCTTCTTGGGGGCTGAGGAGAAGAGAGTAGCATGTTAACACTTGCGGGACACCATCAGTTTCTTTTGTTCTTCTGCTATGGGATCTGGCTACATGGTCTAGACTGTTCTTCAACTTGGTCCTCTTGACTCAGCTTCTCAAATGTGGAGACCACAGGTATGTGCCACCATACTTAACCTTGTAATGCAAACTTATACTACACAGATGCTGGGTGTGTGGTGCACACCTGCAATCCAGCACATGGAAGGTGGAGGTGGAGGCAGGAGATCACAAGTCCAAGGTCATCTTGATTTCATAGAGAGTGCTAGGCTAGCTAGCCTGTGCTAAGACCCACTCATACAGAAAAGATGCCACCATCTATATTTAATAACTTAATGTTTTTCTTTTTTTTTTTTTTTAATTAAAATTTTTTTCCATTTTACATACCAACCCCAAATCCCTCTCCCTCCCCACCTCCCTCCCGCTCTACCCCCATCCACTCCTCAGAGTGGATAAGGCCTCCCATGGTAGTCAACAAAGTCTGGCATACCAAGTTGAAGGAGAGCCTAGCCCCTCCACATTGTATCAAGGCTGAGCAAGGTATCCCACCACAGGGAATGGGCTCCAAAAAGTCAGTTCATGCACCTGGGATAAGTCCTGGTCCTGCTGCCAGGGACCCCACGAACAGATCAAGCCACACAACTGTCACCCACATTCAGCGGGCCTAGTTCAGTCCCATGCAGGTTCCTGAGCTGTCAGTCCAGAGTCAGTGAGCTCCAACTAGGACCGGGTCAGCTGTCTCTGTGGGTTTCCCCATCATGATCTTGACCCCCTCTTCTTTTTTTTCTTGAATTCTGAATGCCATTTATTGAAGGAGGGAGGAGGTCTTAAATACAGGCTTACAGCATGATGGGAGAACCCCGGAGGGCAGAAATTCGCTTCTAATGTTGTTTGTTGTTTGTTTTTTTTTTTTTTTAAGCTGAGGATCGAACCCCAGACCTTGCACTTGCTAGGCAAGCACTCTACCACTGAGCTAAATCCCCACCCCACTCCTGATGTTTTACAATCTTGTATCTAAGCTGTTAATGCCCAATATACTGGATACACAGACAAGGAACATCCCTTAAGCATTTAGGAGGGTGGAATCTGGCAGGGAATTGGCATAGGGAGGATATCAAGGTCAAGGTCAGCAAGCAAGGCAACAGTTACCCAAAATGGGGACCAGGGACCTACAGGTTCCCCCCTTTTACTAAAAAATGAACTTCTGACTTAGGTTGTTGGGACGTCAGCAGGTCACCTTACCCAAACTTAATGTTTTTCTTGTAAATAATTTTATTTTCTTTCTTATACAACACAAACAGAGAAAGACCGGAGTAAATCATCTAGGAAGCTGCTATTCAGCTCAGCAACTCCCCACTTTACCGCCTGTGTTTCAGCTAAACTGCACATGAACCCTGACTCCCTAAACCAACATTTGTTCAATTTTCCTTTTTTTAAAAAGATTTATTTATTATGTATACAATGTTCTGCCTGTATGTATGCCTGCACGCCAGAAGAGGGCACCAGATCTCATCACAGATGGTTGTGAGCCACCATGTAGTTGCTGGGATTTTAACTCAGGACCTCTGGAAGAACAGCCAATGCTTCTAACCTCTGAGCCATCTCTCCAGCCCTCAATTTTCATTTTATGTATAGTCTACGTGTATGTCTGCACACCATTTTTATGCACAGTACCCAAAGAGGCCAGAAGAGGGCATCAGATTCTTTGGAAGTGGAGTTTTTACAAACAGCTGTGAGCCACCATGCACGTTCTAGGAATCCAACCAGAGTCCTCCATAAGAGGGCCCATGCTGAGCCATCTCTCCAACCCCTGGCATGTGTTTTTAAACTTTAACACCATTATTTATCAAGTCAGTACTCCAAAACTTTCCTGACTCTCTTATAATGCCAGGTTATGATTGTTTGATTAGGATTCCAAAGGTCTATTCACTGTATTGCCAGATAGGATCTTAATGTCTATGGCTGTATGAATGTTCACATGCTTAGGTATGTGGAGGTCAGAGCTATTGGGTCTCTTCCTCTATTGCTCTCCCACTTACATTTTCTGAGCCAGGGTTTCTTCACTGTACCTGGGGCTCTTGGATTTGGCTAGACTGGCTGGGGCAAGAGCTCCTGTGACCCACCTGTCTCTGTGGGGTGTATGTGTGTGTGTGTGCAGGCAAAACTCTCATACACATAAAATAAAAATAAACAGATCATTAGAAAGAGCCTCCCAGCTTTCTGGACAGCTGGTTCCTTTCTTCTTTAGCTCTTACCTGTATGGAACATCTTCCAGTGCCTGACCTTTATGCTTTTCTCTATCCATCTCTTCCTCAGAATTCATCCCATTTGGCTCAGATGTGAAGAGCATTTCATAAAAAATACTTTCAGTTCTTTTAAGCTACAAAATAAAGAAAAAATGCTTTTCAGAGCATTCTTGCCACATTTAATATTATTATTAAAGCTAAAATGATCACACTGTTTAAAAATTATGCCCTCAAATTATACATTATCACAAATATTTGTGGATACGTCTAGATTTAAGTATATTAAAGATATAAACATCATTTACTACTAAAAGTCTTTTAGACACATGATACACATTGCTGATGTAGCCATTGGGTGATATTTCTATGTGGTGAATACATCAAGCAAATGAAAGAAAATCTATTATTTCATTTAGATTTAGAGCTCTCTGAAAAGCACACCTTAGTTCCTTGGATCTAATCTTCCAAGTACCCCACCACCCTCCTATATCTGCCACTTCTACCTTTCTGCTGAGATCCACATTCTGGGGTTCAGCTTCTTCTAACTCAACGGTTTCTGCTGCTGGAGTTTCACGGACTGGCTTTACATCATCTTCTCTGCGGACAGTGTCTGGCTCCTGAACGTCACCATCCCTCCTTAGAGTCTGCTCAAAAGACAGACAGCAGTTTTTATTCACACACTCACATTTTTGTTATTGTTTTGAATCAGGTCTTGTCCCCAGGCTGGCCATGAATTGTCTTTTGCCTCAGCTTCATGAGTTGGTAGGATTATAGACAGGTCTTGCTATGTGGCCCAGGCTGGTGGGGAAATTGTAATCCTCTACCTACACTTCCTAAATGCTGTGATTAGAGGTCTCTGCCACTACTGCCTAGACTTAAAGCATTTTTTGTTGTTGGTTTTACTCTATTTTTTTTTTTTTTTAAGATTTATGTATTTATTATGTATATAGTGTTCTGCCTGCATGTATGCCTGCAGGCCAGAAGAGGGCGCCAGATCTCATTACAGATGGTTGTGAGCCACCATGTGGGTGCTGGGAAATGAACTCAGGACCTTTGGAAGAACAGCCAGTGCTCTTAACCTCTGAGCCATCTCTCTCCAGCCCAATTTATGAGGTTTTTGTCTCAAAATAAAAACTTTCTTTGAGGGCTGGGGATGTAGTTTTGTGATGACTACTTACTTAGCCCAGAACAACAGGAAAATGGCTAGTGGTACTTCTATCACTGCTAGGCTGGTCCTTCCTTTACAGCACACTAAGTAAGCCAGTCCTCTTAACAAACACATAGAAAGGACTGATAGATAAGAATAGCCAGGGGCTGTAGAGATGGCCCAGAGGTTAAGAGCACTGGCTACTCTTCCAAAGGTCCTGAGTTCATTTCCCAGCACCCACATGGCAGCTCACAACTGTCTGTGATTCCAGTTCAAGGAGACCTGCAACCTTCACACCAATGCATGTAAAATAAAGTTTAAAAAAATATTCTTTAAAAAAAAAAAAAAAAAAGAATAGCCAAAAGTGAGCCAAGTGGTGGTGGCGCACGCCTTTAATCCCAGTCCTCAGGAGGCAGAAGCAGGTGGATTTCTGTGAGTTCAAAGCCAGCCTTGTCTACAAAGTGAGTTCCAGGACAGCCAGAACTGTCACACAGGGAAAGCTTGTCTGGGTGGGGGTGGGGGGAGAAGCAATGTAATCAAAAGTCAACACACCTGAGTAACCCTGAAAGGACTCTCTCTCACACTGGAAGGACTTTGTAGGGGTGACTGGTCCGAAACAGTTATAACATTCAGGCCCTTCCTCTTCTCCCTCAGGCAGGCCTGTTGGTGCCTTCTTATTCTCTCCATCTGCTCTTCCACACTCATCCTAGGCCGAGCACTTTCAGCCAGACAGAGCTGTTCCACTGCGCTTCGAGGTCTCTCCTTAAGATTAAGAGTAAGTCTGTGAATACACGAGTTTGAGCGTGCGCGCGCACACACACACACACACACACACGCACGCACACAGGATATGTTGTTTAGTTGGTAGAGTGCTTGCATAGCATGTATGAGGCCCTAAATTGCATTCCTTGCTCCAAATAAACCAGGTACTTGCTTATCAGCGATCACTCAGAAGCAGGATCAAGGTCATCCTCAGTTACATAGAGCTCAAAGCGAGACTGGATTACATGAGATGTTGTCTCAAAAACAAATACTTTGGGCTGGAGAGATGGCTCAGAGGTTAAGCGTACTGACTGTTCTTTCAGAGGTCCCGAGTTCAATTCCCAGCACCCACATGGTGGCTCACAACCATCTGTAATGAGATCTGGTGCCCTCTTCTGGTCTGCAGTCACACAAGCTCTATACATAATAAATAAATAAATCTTTAAAAACAACAAAAAACAAATACTTCTGAAAAATATCATGAATTTTTTTTTTTTTTTTTTTTTTGGTTTTTTGAGACAGGGTTTCTCTGTGTAGCTTTGCATTTTTCCTGGATCTCGCTTTGTAGACCAGGCTGGCCTCAAACTCACAGAGATCCTCCTGCCTCTGCTTCCCGAGTGCTGGGATTACAGGCGTGTGCCACCACTGCCCGGCATGAATAAAAATTTTATAAGGTACAGTTACTTATGTTCGTATTCAAAAATCAGAGGTGGAGATTTGAATGCCAATAAGGGGACATCAGACTACACCTTATGTGACTTCCTCCTTCACTGGTCCAAATGTGGGGTACAATGGTGAAGAGAGTGAGCAAGGGGACTACAAACACAGAGACACAGAGAAGAGGGCAGAGAAGAGGGCACAGATATGGTACTTCTTCCTTGGTCTAACAAAAAGGGGAGGAGGGTGTGAGTATATAATTCAGCACTCAGGAGTTTGAGGCAGGAGGATCACAGTTTGAGGACAGCCTCACTCAGTTACATGAGACACAGGAGACCAAAAAGAAAAACAACAACAACAAAAAGCAGGATTGGGAACACAGCCTGTGGCAGTGTTCTAGTTCAGCTGCACAGGCCTGGGCTCCAGCCTTAGCACTATAAAAATCAACTCGCCGGGTGGTGGTGGTGCACGCCTTTAATCCCAGCACTCAGGAGGCAGAGGCAGGTGGATCTCTGTGAGTTCGAGGCCAGCCTGGTCTACAAAGCTAGTCCAGGACAGGCTCCAAAGGTACAGAGAAACCCTGTCTCGAAAAACAAAACAAAACAAACAAATCAACTCCTCCCACTACGAGGGTGTGGCTATTGAGAGCTGAAACAGCCAAAGGGCAACTGTGTTAGAGAGCCTAAGCTCATGTCACTGCAGTCTTTCTTTCTGAGTGCTTCTCTTAACCCCCAAGCTTCAAACCTATATGGAACCATTTTATTAAGCCCCACTGAAGCTGGGTGGTGTTGGCGCACACCTTTAATCCTAGCACTGGGAGGCAGAGGCAGGTGGAACACTGTGAGTTTGAGGCCAGCCTGGTCTACAGAGTGAGTTCCAGGTAGCCAGGGCTATACAGAGAAACCCTGTCTCAAAAAAACAAAAAACAAACGAACAAACAAACAAAAAACCCCCACAAACATAAAGCCAGGTGGTGGTGGTGCACGCCTTTAATCCCAGCACTCGGGAGGCAGAGCCAGGTGGATCTCTGAGTTCGAGGCCAGCCTGGACTACCAAGTGAGTCCCAGGAAAGGCGCAAAGCTACACAGAGAAACCCTATTTCAAAAACAAACAAACAAACAAATGAATAAATAAATAAATGGGGTGGTGGTGGTGGTACATACTTTTAATCCCAACACTTGGGAATCTCTGAGTTTGAGGCCAGCCTGGTCTACAGAGTGAGTTCCAGAGCTACAGAGAGAAACCCTGTCTCTAAACAAAAATAAATGGCACCAATTTCTTTCATTTTAGGAGAATGCAGTATTTTAGTCACACTTTACTGTCAAGTGACTAGTCAAGAAAACACCCTAAAATACTTTTTGGTTAACAATAAAGCTACAGAAACATTATTCTCTATCTGAACAACTGTACTTTATCACCATGGCCCATGGCCACTATATTAATACTGATACACAGCTGTTAGTTTTATCTCACAATTACTTATATTGGGGGGGTGGGATTTTGAGACAGGGTCTTATGTGGTGCAGGCTGGCCTCTTACTCAAGGTACACTGCATTCCCCTGAGTAGTTAGGATTATAAGTATGGGCCACCATGCCCTGTATTATTATTATTATTATTATTATTATTATTATTATTATTATTATTATTATTAAAGACATGGTCTGACTGTTCAGCCAAGCTGTCATCTGTGGGGCTGACTCTCTAACTATGAGAAAACTATAAGGAAGGTAATGTTTCTACCAAAGCTCTGCAGACAGCAAGCTCTGGGCGCAGTGCAGAGGCCTGCCCTCCATCTCTGGTATGTACCGTTCTTAGCTCCACCTTCTTCGTCTTCCTCAAGGTCACATAGGAGGCTATTGTGGAGGACTCCGGTGTGGGTGACTTCGTTCTCAGGGGAACTCCAACTGCAAAGTGGGGACCTGAAAGTTAAGGCATTGTAAGTTCCACAGAACACTTGTGACACAGTATGGCGCCAGCCCTTCTGATGCATTTCACGGGAGGCGTTTGCTGTTTATAGATTTCTGGTCAGTTGGGACTGAATCTAATACATGAACATAGCTCTGCTTGCCACTAGACCACACCAGCTCTTGGTGCACAATCAGACAGTTCTGCTACTTGCAAAGTGCTGGGGCTGGAGAGATGGCTCAGCAGTTAAGAGTATTACCTGTTGTTACAGAGGACTGGAGTTCGGTTCTCAGTACCCGTCAGGCAGCTCATAACCACCTGCAACTCCAGCTCTAAGGGATTCTACTACCTATTCTGATCTTTGAGGGCACCCACACATGATACATAACATTCATAAAACAGATAAATATTAATTCATTATATTTGTGTGTGTGTGTGTGTGTGTGTGTGTGTGTGTGTGTATTGCACAAACGTGCAGGTGAGTTTCATGGAGGCCAGAGGTATCAGATCCCGTGTCACTGGAGTTACTGGTGATTATGCACTGCTTGACATGGGTGTTGGTAATCAAACTCAGAGAAGTAACCTGAATGTGTGTTCCCAGGGCATGTTCATACACATGTAGTCCAGAATAAACTACTCTTCATGTGGGAACGGGAGCTGTATTTTCAGGCAGCAGCTCTGTAATTGGGGTTTATTCTAGGAATGTAAGTGGAATGATTTAGTATCAAGATAGATGAGTGGTTAAGAGCTCATACTGTTCTCCTAGAGGACCTGAGTTCAGTTCCCTACACCCACATCAGATGGCTCACAACCACCTACAACTCCAGCTCCAGAGAAGTCTGACTCCTCTGGGTTCTTTGGGCACCTGGATCACACATGGGAATGAGCTCAGTAAAGTGCCTTCCTAGCATGTATGAAGTCTGATCCCCAGATCCAAACAAAAGCAAAATAAAGTGAACTGCAACTCATTTTCACATTTGAAAAGCAACATGAAGACCAGCTTGGCATGACCCTGGTGCACAGTGAATCTGAGCACATTGCAGGGGCCGGAAAAGGGGAGACAGTCCCAGCAAGGGGAACACGGGCCAGAGAGGCTGAGGACCAAGGGCAGCAGGACAGTGAGGGTGTTCAAGAAAGGCCACCAAGCACCTCAGTGACAAATTCTCTCTGTCACTGTAAGCGTGAAAACTAACTGCGTCTGAGGGGAAAACAGGGTTTCAAAGTCCACAGGCAGACCATGCACAGGCTGCCCACAGATGCTGCCCATGCAGAGAGCATCAGCCATGCCTTCCATCCTCTAGCACCTTCCCTAGGCGGCTGAACTCCTAGCCTGTAGGGAAGCAGGACCTCCCTTCCTGTATCATGAGCAGATATCCATCCAGCACCTCACTAACTGGCAAACTCTGTAGTCTACAGCTGTAAGGACGTCCTCTGTTCTGTGTGTTGCTGCAACTGCTGTTTCCACCATATTCCACCACTGCAGAGTGGCAGTGTACTAAAGGAACTAATTAATGGAACATCTCTCACGATTGTCTCTAGTGACTTCTATGGAATTCTATCCAACCTACTGTTTCATTATGGGACAGCAATTTCTCAGCAGTAACACTGCAAAGGTTTGGGAGTGTGCAAAAGAGCAAAATAAAAGACTGCAGTAGAAAAAGAGGAGGAGACGCCTCTCCTTGGTAGCGCCCTTTGATCTCTAGGCTACCTGGGCTAGCCTGAAACGCTACCTGAAAAAAGGGGAGGGTAGGAGGGCAGATAGTTCGTGAATAAAAGTACTTGCCATGCAAGCCTGATGACCTGAGTTCAATCCCTGGAACCCACATCAAAGCTAAAGGAATGAACTGGTTGTACAACCTTGTCCTCTGGCCTCCACAGGAGTGACAGGGCATGCACACATGATGGATGCCATAGTGTACATCTGTAATCTCAGCACTTCCACGGAGATGAGGGGAAACAAATAAAATAAATAAATAAAAAGCAAGAGCCTTTGTCTCTAAAGTGAGGATCAACTTCTGAGGTTGTTTTCTGACCTCAACATACATGTCTTGGCATGCATGTACACATGTACACACATAGAAAAACATTAAAACAAATGAAAAAAATGATTTTGTTTAGATTACTGATTTTCATCTAAAAGCCCATCAGACTTCTTAAAATAAGCCCAGAGGCTGGTGATGAAGCAGAGTGGAACAGTCTTGCATAGCATGCTTGATGTCCTGGATTCTAGCCCCAGCACTAGGGCGGAGAAGAGGAAAGAAGAAGCAAAAGGAAACTTGTGTGTTGTGCTAGATGCGATGAGCTTCCCTCTTAAGCAGCAGCTGGTAAAGCAAAAACTGGAACTGCAGGGCCATGATTACTGGCCCAAAATTGGAGTCCCAGGCAGAAATATGACATACTGCCTAGAAAGTCTCCAACAGAACCGTCTAAAATCCTGTCAGATTACTATGTAGTGGAGAGGCTTTCTGATTAAGAACTACAGCACACCTCTGCCCTCCCTATAAGAAACAATCCTGGGTTGGGGATTTAGCTCAGTGGTAGAGCACTTGCCTAGCAAGCATAAGGCCCTGGGGGAAAAAAAAAGAAAAAGAAACAATCCAAACAGCCTGTCAATCAGCTGGACAGGACAAAGTTCTCCAGGAAAAGCTGCTTGCTGTGGTTTGAGTGTGCACATACACACGCACACATTCACATGCACACACACACATTCACATGCACTTGCCAGTGCTCTTGGAGGCCAGAAGAGGATGTTGGAATCGCCTGGAGCTGGAATTACAGGTGAGTTGCTTGATGTGGGTGCTGGGTACCGAACTTAGGTCCTCTGGAAGAACAGCAAGCACTGAGCCATTACACCATCCCTAATGGTGACTCTTTTGCCTAAACATATCTGATTCTTTTTACTTTATTTAAAATTTCTTTAAAAACACATTTTTTAGATTTATTTATTTAATGTATATGTTTATATGTGCACCATGTGTGTGTGTGGTGCCTTCAGAGGCCAGCAGAGTTTGGATCCCCTGGAACTGGAGTTACAGATGATGTGACTTGCCATGTAGGTGTTGAGAGTTGAACCCAGATCCTCAACAAGTGGTCTTAATCCCTGAGCCGACTCTCTGGCCCCTTCATTTATATTTTTGAGACAGAGTCATGCTAAGTAGCCCTAGCTGGGTCAATCCTCCTGTATGTTTGTGTCACCATGTCTGGGTCAAAACATTTCTTTCTTTCTATTTTTTTCCCTCTGAGACAAGGTTTCACTATAAAGCTGTCCTGGAGTTCACTATGTAAACAAGACTGACTTTGAACTCCACAGAGATTCACCACCATGTCCTGCTCAAAACATTTTTTAATTGGGAAACTCAGAGAGACCCCAAAGACTTCAGCTACGAGATTATGGACTTACATATGTACTGGGTGAAAATGTATACAAAACATTGGAAAACCGAGTAAAACACAAAAGGAGATCGAACACTGTGAGCACCGACCTTTAACAACTGGGGCTTCCACCTCGGAAACTGGCTCTGACTTTTCCTCTCCGTTAGATTCATCAACTTCCGCCACTGTGGTCAACTCTGGCTCACTCTTGTAGAGTCTATAGTCTGGACCCTTGAATGGAAGACATGTGATTGCAACAACAGAAAACAACAGGGTCACTGTGTGCTGTGCACCTCCACTAGGTAGGCGGCTCAGTGCTAGAAGCCTTGCCTAGCATGTGTAAGGGCCTGGGCTCAAGTAAAAAGTAAGTTTGCCTTTAAAGACGCAAATGGAAAGCCCCAACTCTGGTATTATACAACACATGTTACATGGCAACTGAGTAGAAAGAATAATTCAAAGTTTGTTTGTTTGTTTGTTTGTTTATTTATTTACTTATTTATTTGTTTGTTTTCGAGACAGGGTTTCTCTGTGTAGCTTTGCGCCTTTCCTGGAACTCGCTTTATAGACCAGGCTGGCCTCGAACTCACAGAGATCCGCCTGCCTCTGCCCCCCAAGTGCTGGGATTAAAGGTGTGTGCCACCATTGCCTGACCAGGGTGGCTTTTTTATTTTATTTATTTTTTTGGTTTCAAAGTTTTTTTTTTTTTCCCTTTCTTAGGAAGATTTTTAATTAGTGAAACTTACTATTTTAAAATTTAGACTATTCCTAGGGACAAAGTCTCTTGTTTTGTGTGTAGAGATTGAACCAAGGGCCTTGTGCTCACTCTAAAGATTTATATACATACATTAGTGTTTTGGCTGCGTGTTTCTGAGTGTACCCACAGGTGTGCTTGGTATCCACAGATCCCCTAGAACTCTCATTCTAGGTGGGTGTGCACTGCTATGTAGATACAAAGAACCAAGCCTGGGTCCTCTGGAAAAGCAGCAAGTGCTCTTAACCTCTGCACCAACCTTTCTAGCTTCTTTCATGTACTTTATCACCCAGGGTCATTCTTTGGAGGTAAGTCTCATACAGCCTAAAGTGGCCTTGACTCCTGATCTTTTTGACCTCCTAGGCATGTATTCTCATTCTCTCTCTCTCTCTGAGGCTGCCCAGCCTAGGCTGGTTTAGAGTCATGATTCTCCTGCATCTGCCTCTCTGAGTGCTGTGTAACAGATGGATGCCATCATAACTAGCTTAAAGTCACTACTTTTTTTTTCTCTTCAAGACAGGGTTTCTCTGTATAGCAGCTCTGGATATCCTGAAACTCGATTTGTAGACCAGGCTGGCCTGGAACTCACTGAGATCCTCCAATCGCTTGCATCCTGAGCACACTGGGATTAAAGGCATGTGCCACCCACGCCTGGCTCAGTTTTATCATGGTCATAGTTTTATCATAGACTAAAGTCTAAAAGTAATCATACAATCCAATAAATTTTCATCTAGAAGTAAGTCTGAGTAAGTAAGGTTCATCCCAAACTAAATTCCTGTCAAAGAATATTTTGTATTTCTCAAAATGATCTAAGTTTCAATTTTCTTGTTTTTCTTTTGGAGACAGGGTCTTGCTTTATTTTATTTATAGCTCAGGCTTGCCTTGACCTCACAATCCACCTGCTTACGTCCAGGTCCCCACTGTCCTTGCTCACGACAGTCTCCTCTTCTGCTCATTGAAGCTCTGTGTTTTCAAGCCCAGAGAGCTCTGATCCTTGCCAATACCTACGTCCTTGCATGGTTTTCCTAAACTGCCCACCTCCCGCTCGTTTTGCTATTTTCTGATCTAAATGTTCTGTTTGTCTCTAACACTCTGAAGTGGTGAATTTAAAATATGGCGTGATCAGAACGTGTAAAGTAACTACTTTATGAATAATGAAATATTAAAATTATGAGAATATTAAAAAGCAAAATGATAAAATGTAAATTGGAAAAACAAAGGGTAATGTTATATGCAAACAAAAAGGCACTAGCTAAAAAATGGAGTTATAGCAAAAATAAGCTGGAGCATAAAATAAATTAATTTTAAAAAATGAGTGGGTATATAAAATCATTCTGTGGCTATGGCAGCCACTTACACAGTGAGATCCATTTCTTGGATATCCTTGAACTTGATGAGTCTTCCTTTCTTCAGGCAGATGCACGGGGCCCCTGCTATAACAGAGCAAGGAGCTGCTATCACTGGGCAGAGGGGGGATTATGGGAGGCTGCTCTGTAAAGTCATAAGACCGAGGAAGTGGAGGCCGAGGTGGGACTACTTCCTCTTCCTAAAGATTGTAGAATAGTCACCTTATTTAGATAAGCAGATTGGGTTAAGCATCTCTACACTGTTTTCATTGCTACATTAACTTAGTTACTTTAATATGATTAAAGGGACACTGCCAAGCCAAAAGTCTCACACTGAAAAACCAAACAGTTTTGAATGACAGTAAATGGGGTTTAAGCCGTATCTGTTTTCTCCTACACTTACAGGGTAGCTTGACCTACCCAGACAGATTACTGCAGGGAATTACTGTACTTCATGGTAAAACCAGGAGGAAGGAAAAAAAAAAGCTAAAACATTATTATTATATATTTTTGATGATTTTTGAGAGAAAAAAAATTTCTTATTGGCTTTTAAACAAAACTCAAGGCCACAGACTTTTTTCAGTTAGGTTGACAGTATCTCTTTATTATAATATCTCTATGGCATGCATGACCGAGTCAACTTTATCTAGCAACCATCCTATAAATGTTATCAAACATAAGAAGCCATGATAAATATTCAAATTACTCAGAAAAAGCACAATAATGTCAAAACTCTAATAGGTGAAAAGTAGTCACTAATTTGATTTTTGCATTTAAGGAAGAAAAATCATGTTAGAAATTACTAAGGTACCAAATTACTAAGTCAGTAACATTTCAAGATTAAACTGATCTAACTATATTTAAGACATTTCTATCTTTCTTTTTCTTTTCCCTGAGATAGAGTCACACTATGTAGCCCAGGCTGGCCACAATTTGCTATCCTCCTGCCTCAACCTCCCGAGGGACTGGGTTGTGCATCACCACCCCAGGCAGGCTAAAAAATATTTTTTCAGGAATAAAGACTTAACTACTTTGAATTTCACTTGTTAACATTTAAAGTTAGCTTGAAAAACAAACCAAACTTACCTCGCTTTTGTACTTAACTGCTGAGAAAGGCTTTGATCCTGCCAGACCTACTGGGAAAATTGGAAAACATAACTACTTATGCTAAGAACACCTTTCTACACCCACAGAAAGGATGACTTTGGTTAGCTTACTTTATTTAAAAATTTTAAGTTAAATGTATCTATTTTGAGTGCATGTGTATTCACACATGTGGAAGGTAGAGGACAACTTTCACAAGTGGGTTCTGTCCTTTCACCTTGTGGGTCTTAGGAACCAAACTCAGGTCTCCAGCCCCGCCAGCCAGTGTCCTCACCTACTGAACCACCTCACCAGCCGGTTTCACTGATTTGACAAGAAGTCTTCATACTGCTGTCCCCACCCCTCTACTGTGCTTCCAGGAGTTTACTATGAAACCTGAGCTCACTTGCCACTAATTTAGGATGGCCTCAAACTCAAGGCCACACCCTGGCCCCAGCCTCCCTAGTGCCAGCATTACACGTGTTAGCCCTTTTTTTTTTTTTTTTTGGTTTTTCCACAGAGTCTCTCTGTGTAGCCCTGGCTATCCTGCAACTCTCTCTGTAGACCAGGCTGGCCTCAGACTCACAGTCTGTATCCTCAGTGTTGGGCGAAAGGCGTGCACTGCCAACATCTGCTCTAAATATTAAATTTAAGAATTGGTATGTGGAGCTGGAGAGATGGCTCACTGGTTAAGAACACTGGCTAGATTCCCAGCTCTCTTCTGGTGGCTGTAAAACTCCAGTTCCAGGGGATCTGGTGCCCTCTTCCGGTCTCCACAGACAGACGTCACACAGATAAACATGGAGGCAAAACTCCCATACACATAAAATAAATTTCAAAAAATACCTTAAAATAGAAAAAGAAAAGAACTGTAAAAATAGATTTCCTCAAGCACTATTGGTATAAACAGTTCTCTTTGATGAGAGCAATCTAGCCAGACCCTTTAGAATGGAGTACGTACTAACTTTTCACACTGTGGAAACTAGGGGGTACTAGCAAGTATTTTCTGTTATATGCCTAATGATGCCTGTTACAGAAGGATTTACAGACAGTACCAAAATAGCACCCCAGAAACTTTACATGTTCACCAAATGGAAACAGATAAAGCATGGTTAATCTATACAATGTCACAGGCAACTATTATTACGTTCAGGAGGGGAAAGCCAACAAGATCAGTCAGCACCCTAACAGCAGCAGGAACTGGAACCACTGGTTAACAACAAGGACAGACAGGAAGGTGGTGCTCACAGTCGTGAGGGGAGCTGGGGTGGTATGGTCAAGATACACTGTGTACATGTCTGAAACTTTCAAAGAATAAATAAAAGATATCATTAAAAGGGGAAAGTAAAAGGAAAAAGAGGTGTAAGAGCCCCTTCCTTTTCTCCAGGGACAAGATTCAGAAGTAAGGCATCGATAAAGCTGAAGTGCCGTCAGTAATCCCAGACACAGAACAAGGGTTTGTGTGGCCAGGCGTCTACTTTATTAATTTACGTACCCATTCAGTGGCAAAGTGACTGTCTCCTGATGGAAAACTCCATTAAAATGACAGACTTAACTATGTCCTTTCATTCCAGTTAGACACGGACAGGCAAAGCTGACCTACCTGTTTCTGAGGAACCTCTTTGCTGTTTGTGTTTGCTCAACCCCTCCATGACATCTTGAATTCTCCAAAGTTCCTTCTGAATCTGTGCCCGCTGAATTCCTGCCGATTCGCTCTATCAGCAAAGACAGACAGGTCACTGGGGTGCTTGAGTAGACTCATGCATTTGAACACTCGGTTCCAGGTGGGCGCTGGGGGCCTTGCTACAGGAAGTACACACTGGGTGGGAGCTTTGGAATTTTACAGCTGGGCCCCTCCCAGGTCTCACTCCCTTCCTTCCAGACTCTGGAACTGCAAGCCAAAGTTGAGACCCCTTCTCCCTTAAGTTGCTTTTTGTTGAGGTTTTCTATCATAGCAACAGGAAAATAACTAATTCAACAATACGTTAGGGGAAAAAGTCAAAGTTATGTCTCTCTAGTTATATAACTAGAGACAGCCACAGAGGATTAAGTCCCTGGGATATTTAGAATAGCACACGAGAGCCCATGAATGTTGCAAAGATAAAAGGTAAGGCACAAAGAGAAAAACACCATTTCTCTGACCTAAGTGTGCTATTGTGCATGTCTGCAGTGTGCTTTGTTGTTATTTGTGATCCCAGAAAGGCACATTCTTAGAAGGGACTATAAATTAAAAATGAAAAGGGATCAAAAACTTACCATTCCTAAGTTAAAACAAGACAAAAACAAGTTCTGAGGAGAGAAAGAAAGCCACAGAAGGTGCTCACTGGGCTCCCTCACCTACAGGTCCATTTTCACTGGTTTCCAATACACAGCGAACAGTGCGCTGCAGCTCAGTGGTAGATAGTGTGCTTGACCAGCATGCAAAACATCCTCAGCATCAACCCAGCACCGCATTCAAGAAGGAGTAACCATTCTGTAACTGTTTGATCAGTTATAGTTGCTAGTTTGTTGCTGTTGCAGGTGTGGCCCGGAGCAGCTCAATGGTACAGCCGATACCTAGTATTTCTCAATGCCCAGGATCACCTTCTCCCAACCTTATTGCATAAAGCTCCATACTATTTGTGGTTTCACTGACAAGCATGGGCATATCCTGAGGATAAGGAAGGGCTACTTCCTAAGTTTGAGAACATAAAACACACTTGACTGATAGAAGTGTATTTGCAATACAAACATTCAACCACAACTACTTTTACTCTACTCTGGTAATTCACTTTTTCCTCTTAATATTCCATATCATGCTGTCAGACGAAAATCATACAGTTTAAGACTTTGTTACAACTATATGACCCTTGCAGAGAAATAATATTTTTCTTGGGGCTGGAACGATGGCTTAGCACTTAAGTGTACTTGCTGCTCTTCCCGAGAACCCACACTGAATAGCCCGCCCACAGCCACTGTAACACTTAGTCCAGGGGATGCAATACCCTCCCTCTGGCCTCCCAGGGTGCCCACATGTGTGACATATGCAGTGTCTTAGTCACTGTTCTCTTGCCGTGAGGAGACACCATGGCCAGCCAAACTCTTCTTTGTTTTTGTTTTGTTAGACAGGGTTTCTCTGTGTAGTTTTGTGTTGGTCATGGTGCATTTAATGAACAATTCTGTGTCAGCTGTCACAGAATGACTTGTGAAGAGTCTAAACCACATTTACGAAGTGCTGAGAGAGCCGAGGTGAGTGCTGAGAGAGAACAGTGCTGAGGGAGCACGGTGCTGAGGGAGCACAGTGCTGAGGAACTATGCTAAGCACCAAGAGGCACAGGCACTTCAGGGTCATCGGGGTTCAGTAAAACGCAAGGGCTTTAAGGAGGAGACGCACTTTGTGGAGAGTGAGAACTCTGCCACTGAAGACAATGTGCGTGAGCCTGTCGAGGTTACAGAAGCTGACTGTAAGCAGACCCCTGTCCTACCTGCACTTCCCCAAGGCGATCAAGCTGCTCCTGCATCTGGTTCCTGGTGACAGTCACATCATATTCTAACTTGTCATATTCTCTCCAGGCTCGTTCCAGTTCCTAAAGTAAAAATATTCATTATTTTAAAGGAGACCCAAGCTTTAGTGGTATTGTTAGTATGCTTAAAACCTCCCAAGAATTCAGAAAATTGTATGGTTTATATTGGGCAAAATAAAATTATCTCTTAGCAGTGCTGGAGACTGAAGCCAAGAACACGGTAAGCAAGTGTTTTATTGCATTACACCTCCAGCACCCAAGCAGAAACAGTTATAACTCACTCTCCTGTATGGTTTTCTCTTTTTCAAGACTCAAATCATTCAGCAACTACATGTGGTGTTATTTCAGAGTCTGGCTTATTTTATTTAATGTAATGACTTCATCCAGTTCCATCTATTTTTCTGCAAATGCCATAATTTAATTTTTCTTTATGGCTGCAAAAAATATCATATATATATATATATATATATATATATATATATATATATATATATATGACATTTATCGGATTTTTCACATCTAGGCTGGTTCCATTTCTTAGTTCCTGTGGCTGTTGGTAGTAACCCTAGATGAACATGTGTCTCTGTGGTGTGCTGACTTAGTCTTCTTGAGTAGATCCCCAGGAGTGCAGTGGTACAGCTGGAGCATCTGCTAATTCTATTTATTTTATTTTTAATTATGTATGTATACGTGTGGGTAAGTGCATGTGGGTAGATGCCCCTGGATGTCAGAAGAAATCATCAGATCCCCTGGAGCTGCAGTTACAGACAGATGTGATCCGCCCCATATGGATGCTAGGGATTGAACCTGGAGCTTGAAATAGTAAAGCCTTCTCTTCAACCCTGCCTCCAGGAACCTCAAGACTGATAATCACACAGCAGTGTACATCCTCATCAGTGGTAGATAACGATTCCTCACATCCTCGCCAGCATTTGCTGCCCTTTGTTTTCTTCTATTGTGGTTGTGAGCCTTGCCTCTAACAGCTCAGCCATCTCTTCGGGCCATGTTTTCTTTAAAACAATTTTTTAAAATTTATTTACTTGAAGTATACAAGTATTTGCTTGCTTGAAGGTATGTATGTGCACTACATGAGTTCCTGGTGCTCAAAGGGTCAGAAAGGGCATCAGACCCCTTGGAAATGGAGTCATGGATGGTTGTGAACCACCACGTGGGTGCTAGGAACTAGGAAGAGCAATAAATGGTCTTGATCATTACAAGATCAATCAAGTCGAGCCAGGGTTACATAGTGAGATCTTGTCTCAAATAAATGAATGAATGAATAAAGATAAAGGGGCTGGAGAGATGGCTCAGTGGTTAAGACCTTTCTGTCCTGTCTCAGCTTCCAGATTGCTATGGTTAAAAGTATGTGACTCACCACTGTTGTGGAACCAGTAAGCCATGAGCTACATGACAAAGTATAGATTAATAAAAATGGGCCAATTTAAGATACAAAAAGTAGATAACAAGAAGCCTGCCATGGCCATACAGTTTATAAACAATATAAATCTCTGTGTTTACTTAGTTGGGTCTAAACGACTGTGGGACTGGCAGGTGAGAGAGATTTGTCCTGACTGTGAGCCAGACAGGATCAGAAAAACTCCAGCTACACACCACACCTGGTTTATACTGAAAAATATAAAAAAAGCTAGATATGGCAACACATGACTGTAATCCCTGATATTGGGAAGGTTGAATGATATTTGAAGGCCAGAAGCAAGGTCTTAATAAGAATTCTTTCTTATGTCCTTGCCTCAAAAATTAAAAGGAAAAAAAAAAAAAAAAGAATTTCCATTTGCATACAATGTAAGAAGCAGAAATACTTCTCTCAGTAAATATCTACCTCATAAAGAATAACGACTCTAACTATAGAAAAAGGCTGCCCTTTGTATACAACAAGGATTACTTTTTCTTTCTTTTTCTTTTTTAGAGATAAGATCTCACAACACAGCCATAGGCTGGCCTTAAACCTCTAGCAATTCTTCTGCCTTGGATCCTGAGTGTTAGTCTTATAGGGTGTGACACCATATTTGGCTTAACATTTTAAGATTGTTATTATGGCTGGGTGGTGGTGGCGCTCACCTGTAATCCCAGCACTCGGGAGGCAGAGGCAGGTGGATGGATATCTGTGAGTTCGAGGCCAGCCTGGTCTACCAAGTGAGTTCCAGGAAAGGCGCAAAGCTACATAGAGAAACCCTGTCTCGAAAAACCAAAACCAAAACCAAACAAACAAAAAAACAGAGAAAAGACAAAAACTATAATTTTGTTGTTGTTTTTTGAGATAGAGTCTCACTATGTGGCTATGGTTGGCCTCAAATTTACAGAGATCTACCTGCCCTTGCCTCCTGGAGTGCTGGGATTAAAGGCCTGTGGCATCACACCCAGTTTAAATCTTTTTTTTTTTTTTTTTGAGACAGGGTGTGGCCTCTAAGCCTGGTTCTCTGAGTGCTGGGATCATAGGGCATGGTACCAGGCTTTGCTCTACCACTGACCAAATGGCCATGCCTCTAATTCTTAAGTTGCACACGCTGACCCCTGAGTTCTCTCCACTCTCGGGCGGCTCCTGGACTGTCTCCCAGCACTGTGCCACTAGGTCCTGACCCAGGCAGCTTGGAGGATAATCAAGGGACTCACTGCGGTGGCCCGGGAGAGCTCTCGACACGTGCTCAGCAGTCCGTTTTGCAGGTCGTCCCTCTGCAGCACCACGGTTTGGATGGCGGCTGGGTTATCTGCATTCATCTCTATTTCCTGGCTGGCGGACAGCAAGGCTTGCTCGAGCGTGTACTGTTGGAATAAAGAGGGCGACACTGAATGTTCCGCATCCGGGAGTATCTCTGGCTCCCAGTGAACTCATCATCAGCACAGGTAGCAACACCAACTGGACATAGCAAAGGTAATCGCCCTACTTTCTCTTTGTGCAGCTGCTGCAACTTCTCCTCCAGAGCACGGACCACTTTATCCTGTTCACACAATCTGCTCAATTTGGCCTAGAAGAGAAGATGTCTGTCATTAGCAACTGAAAGTCTCTTGTAACAAAGGGGAAGGGAGCCATTTAAAACAGTCATGGGATATCTAGTAGAGCTTTGTAAAAATTAATTAACTCTTTTAATTGAAAAACTTTTTTCATACAATATACTCTGATCACACTTTCCCCCTTTAGGACATTTTTATTTCAATGAGAACCACCAAAAGTAAAATATGGAGGCAGAGGCAGGCAGATCTCTCCAAGTTACAGCTCAGTCAGGTCTACATAGTGAAACACTGCTTCAAAAAGAGTAAGAACAATCAAATACTCAAATAAACACAAGGAGAGAAACAGTTTCAATGTGCTGTTCAGCTCACATATCTCAAAACACTCTTAACAATTATAGATGCTGCCGGGTGGTGGTGGTGGTGCATGCCTTTAATCCCAGCACTTGGGAGGCAGAGGCAGGCGAATCTCTGTGAGTTCAAGGCCCAGCTGGGTTACAGAGTGAGTTCCAGGAAAGTCGCAAAGCTACACAGAGAAATCTGTCCTGAAAAAAAAAAAATCATGGATGCCATCTTAAACTATAGGAGCATGCTACCATAATTGACATTTTTCTTTTTCTTTAGGCTCTGAAGATGGAATCCAGAGTCGTAGGAATGCTAAGCATATGCTCTATCGCCAAACTACAGCCCTAGTTCAAACCATTTATTTATTTATTTATTATTTATTTATTATTATCTATCTATTTATTTATTATTTATTATCTATTCATTAATTATTACTCATTATTTATTTATTATTTATCATTAATTATTTATTTATTTATTTATTTATTTATTTATTTATTTGAGGCAAAGTCTCCTAGTCCAGGCTGGCCTGGAACTTCCTCAAATCCTCCTGCCCCAGCTTTGCTAGAATTGAAGGAATGTACCAATATGATTCCTGGCTTTATCTGTAAAAATTCTTAATAATAGTTGGGCTTAATGGTGCATGTGAGGGGTAGAGGAAGGAAGATCTCTCTGAGTTCAAAGCTAACCTGGTTTACAAAGAGAGTTCTGGGGGCCAGAGATACTTACATCAATATCTACCTCTTCATGTCTGTATTTGTATAATGTGCCTCTACATTCATCTTGTGACAGCTATAAGAAAAAAAAAATACCACAGAACAACTTTAAAAATCATATTTAAGTAATATAGTCTATAGCAAACAATTTAAATTTCTGTCAAAATGACCGTGTGACAAGCAGGATTTTAATGATTTTTATACTTCTAGAAATTTAGTTCAAGCACAAACCAGCACAAAAGTAGAGAAATGCTTAGCATAGATACATTAAGAATGATGCCAACGTAAGCTCGTCAAATAAGAAGCTGGCCAAACAAAATCAATGTAGCACCTTCCATTCTCCACTTCAAAGACAGACATTGCTCTGATGGAAAACGGAACAGACACAACCACAGCAGCTGCACCGAATCGAGTATTTGCATCAGCATGTCCAGGGAAAGCATCTGTCACAGTGCACATACACTCACACAGTGTGTGCACTCAAGTCAACACATCTTAGCACAACCGCATTAACAAGACCTAGAACACACCGTATACATATATGCAATATAAACACACATACACAATAGAGACTTATCTGGTTCTTCTGTCTTAAGAACTAAAAGATAAAAGGGCGAGTTTAATTGCAAAGAGGAAATCACTTGAAGGCTCATAAAACTGAAAGCCTATGCTATAAGTTATGAATAAACAAATTTCAAAAGAGGTTTATATTTGTATCTGACAGCATTTGTATGATATTGTAAACAACTATTATTCTTGCAGTGCTGGGAACTGAACTCAATGCCTCATACATGATTATCAAGCACTCCACAACGGAGCACAAAATACTTCCAGCCTTGTAAGGAATTATTTTTCCCTGCACTGAAAATCTTTTAATGTTCTTCTAATTGTCTTTGTCCCATGAATCCTTGTTTCTGACTGTGCTTACCAAGAGTTCCATAGCCATCTCAGTCAGTCATACCCAGAGCACACCACAGCCTCTGCACGCATCATTTCACTGTCTTTTGATTTTATATTGACTGCTAGACAGCAACAAAAACACATTAGGCAAAATTGAGCTGAACCTTATTGTATGTTCACTAAATGGCACATTTTCACTCACTGTCAGTTTAGGAGTAATACTCCCCAACATAATCTAGTTTGGGGAGCTAAATTTTACATATACATGTATAAATCCATAAGAATGTGTTTGATTATATGTTCCCTCTGTAAAGATATGCTTGACCATTATAGTTTTAAAACAAACAGCAGAGAATGCTAAATGGATCTAGAAATGTGGAGATCAAAAGGTTAAAAATTCAGGCATTCCCAACATACAAATAAATCCTGGCTGGAATTACATATTTCATCTTATGACTTTACTTCATATACCTCATGCAAATGAATTGTGACTATTTAAGGTATGCAGAATGACCATTAAACCACAAGGTTTTATAGAAATGAATATTACATGAAAAATGAATCTGATGGTAAAAGAATACTTGTTTACTATTATAGGTAAAGATCAGCCAATAGCATCCTCAGAAATGTTGGGTTATTCTAGACCAAAGCACCTGGGTCCAAGGAAGTGTTGACTCTTTTCCCTGGAAAAGGGACCAAGAGTGAGCTTTCAAATGCTTCTATCCATGATACCAACTGGAAAAGGTCAAAATGAGTTTTTACACTCAAGAACTTGAAGGTAAAAGGCATTAAGATGTTCTGGTACATTTTGCTTTGTATTTAAAGTTAAACGCAAAGCAGCTTTACTAGACCATGACATGTGAATGCAGTGAGCAGAGTGCTATGTCTAGGTTAAAATTAGGAACTGCAACCTGTGCCCAAGGATCAAGGAAAAGAGAACAGCAGTCTACTAAAAGGAGTTTATGATGACTGTTTAGGACCCTGCTGTTCTGTTTTAACTTGAGAGCCATTTAAGACTCATTTTCTAATCAGTTGCCATAGCATCAAAAGTGTCTACTGAATAGTTACAACCTTTTGACAGGACTTTGTGATGTAGCCCTGGCTGGCCTGGAACTTACACCCATCCTCCCCAGTGCTGAGATCATGGGCATGTGTCAGCTCACCCAGCTGTTCCAGGTTTTGAGTGATGTCTTCATAGTCAGGCGAATACGTTATATTCACAGGATACTTATAGTTACCAATGGACATTTTCTTTAAGTTACTTTATGTGTATATGTCATGTAAGGAGGCTAGAAGAGGGTGTTGGATTCCTAGGAGTTAGGGTTACATACTGTTAGTTGTAAGTCACTCTATATGGATGCTACGAACTGAACTTGGGTCTTCTGGAAGAATCCCAAGCGCTCTGGACCACTGAGCCTTCTCTCCAGCACTCCCACTCCTTTTTTTTGAGACAGGGTCTCATGAAGACCAGGCTGGACTCAAAACCAACCAACCAGCCAGCCAGCCAGCCAGCCAGCCAGCCAGCCAGCCAAGGATGACTCTGAACTTCTGATCTTCCTGTCTCTACTCCACAAGCATATGAACCACGACAGTACGCTACTAAATAGCAATAGTACTGTACTTTCCTAAAACACAAAAGATCCCCAAATAAAACCAAGCCCCAAACTTTTTTTTTTTTTGGTTTTTCGAGACAGGGTTTCTCTCTGTGTAGCTTTGCGCCTTTCCTAGACCTCACTCTATAGACCAGGCTGGCCTCGAACTCACAGAGATCCGCCTGCCTCTGCCTCCCGAGTGCTGGGATTAAAGGCGTGCGCCGCCGCCACCACCACCACCACCAGCCCAACCCTCCTTTTTTGGTGTGTGTGTGTATGGGAGGGTACACCCCATCACAGTGCCATCTTCCTGGCCTGCCTTTCCTTCAAGAGCTGCAGCCAAGCCTCTCTTTTCAAGTCTTCTTGGTTGCATTTTCTTCTCCCTCTCCTCATAGTTGTGCTGGGGACGGACCCAGAATCTGGCATCACTGAGCCTTAGTCTTCCAATGTTGGTTTTTCTCACTTTCAATACAACTGGCTTGGTGCTAACTTAAAATAATATTACATTAATTAAAATATAACTTTTAGAGCTGGGCATGGTAAAGCATGTCTTTAATTCCAGCACTTAAGAGGCAAAGGCATGCATAGTGAGCTGTCAGAGCTACATGGTGAGAGCCTGTCCAAAAAACAAAACAAAAGAAAACAACTCTTTCCCACCAACAAACAAAACCCCCAAATTAAAACAAAACAAAACAAAACTACAATAATAACAAAACCAACCAAACAAACAAAAAAATGAAACAAAACTCAACCTTTAGCTGGGCGGTGGTGGTGCACACCTTTAATCCCAGCACTCGAGAGGCAGAGGCAGGGGGATCTCTGTGAGTTCAAGGCCAGCCTGGGCTACAAAGTGAGTTCCAGGAAAGGCACAAAGCTACACAGAGAAACCCTGTCTGGAAAAGCAAAACAAACAAACAAACAATCCCCCTCAACCTTTAAAATCCTATTTGTGATGTCTCTCTCACATGTATACACAAAAACATTCTAAAAAGAGTTTTCAGTTACATTTTAAAACCATTAAACATTTTTTAAAAGTGATGTGTTTTATGTGCGGATGCACATGTGAGTGTGGGTGCTAGGAAAGGGTGTTTAATCCTCAGAAGTGAGCTCTGGAAACCAAACCCAGGTCCTGTTCAAGAGCAGCACGCTCTCTTAACCAGGGACATCTCTCCAGCCCCAATTTTGGCTTTCATTCTTTTCTTTCTTTTTCTTTTTTCTTTTTTTCTTTTTTTTTTTTGGTGACAATCTTACTTTGTACCACAAACTGGCCTTGAACTCAGACCAATCCTTCTGCCTTACCCAACCAAGTGCCTGGGATTATATGTGTGAAACATGCCTGGTTTTAGAATACTTTTAGTTTGACAATATACTATATCCAATGACCTAAAAATAGTCAGCTTGGGATATAAGCTGGCAGAGCTCTTACCTAGCATTCATGAAACCCTTAGTTCAATCCCCAGAACCAAACAAAACTGGGCAGTCATATATGCCTGTGCTCCCAGCATGGGAGGGTAGAGGCAGGAGGATCACAAGTTCAGTGCCATCTTTTTTGAGTTCCTAGGCAGCCTGGTGTAAATGAGACACTATTTTTCTTTTTTCTTTTTGGTTTTTCGAGACAGGGTTTCTCTGTAGCTTTGGAGCCTGTCCTGGACTAGCTCTGTAGACCAGGCTGGCCTTGAACTCACAGAGATCCATCTGGCTCTGCCTCCAGAGTGCTGGGATTCCAGGCATGTGCCACCACTGCCCAACAAGACACTATTTTAAAACAAAAACAGTATTAACAGCCAGGCATGATAGCCAAGCCTTTTATCCCCAGCATCGAGGAGGCAGAAAGACAGGGATATGTGAGTTCCAGGGCAGCCTGGCTACAGAATGAGTTCCAGGGCAGCTTGGGCTACATAGCAAAACCCTGCCTCAAAACAAACAATGGGAAAACCAAAACCAAAACCAAAAACTCACGAAACCTCCAACCAAGAAGCACCCAACAAGGCCAGCAAACAATGCTTACAGCACTACAGGCATTTGTTGGCACGTGTCTTTCAGAACTGTTCATCAGGTGAAGAACTTCACTAGACGTCACCATCTTATAAAGTCCAGAGTAAAGAAGGGTGACATGGAGAATGACCAACACATTCAGAAGATTTTTTTTTTAACTTTTTTTTTTTTTTTTTTTTCCCTGAGACAGGGTTTCTCTGTGTAGTTTTGGTGCCTGTCCTCGAACTCACAGAGATCCACCTGGCTCTGCCTCCCGAGTGCTGGGATTAAAGGCGTGCGCCACCACCACCAGGCAGATTTTTAAAAAATCTTGATGCAGAAGTTGGAGACCCAGCTCAGTATGGACCTGGGTTTGATTATGTCTGTTCCAGGGGATCTGATGCCCTCTTCTGGCTTCCTCAGGCACAAGGCACACATGTGGTACAAGCCAACCACCCCCACACATAAAATAATAAAGTAAAATAATATTTGTTTACTACTGAACTTTAGATCTTTCTCATATGGTCAATTTGTAGGAAACCCACTGCCTAGGTGGGTTTTCAGGAGGCCACCTAAGGAGAATATGTAAATTAAGGTGGTCCCAGCCAGACTTGGTGGCCCATGAAGACAGCATAATCCCAGCATTTAGGAGGAAGCAGGACCTGATCCCCAAACAGAGCTAGAGGTGGAGAGATGGCTCAGTGGGTAAAGCACTTGCTTCTGAGAACGGAGCTGGATCCTGGAGATGACAGGGTGGAGTGGGAGGAGGGAATCAATTCTAACAGTCCTCTGACCTGCACACATGCACCATGGAGGGTTATGCATATGTGTACACAAACATTAAATGCTAAGATGTCACCTCCATTTTCTTAAAGTAAAGCTGCTTAACTTTAAATATTTAGTATTCAGTTATCTCTTGTACAGTAAAGATGTTTTCAGTCACTAAGCATACTTTATTGAAAACTGGGCCTAGAGTAGGCTTCATCTCTTAGCATCATGTAGTCTGCTACCTGACCACAGCCACATTTCAAAGACAGAGGCACCTGGGCCTTTCCAACCAGGGCAAGCTCACATGCTTCCTTTTATCAGGTGCTTTTCACATTTAAATTAGGATCTATATTCATTTTTCATGTGAGATAATTCTTTCCTCTTCATTATGATTTAGAAATATTCTAACAGGCCATTGCCCAGAGAACTGGAGGGTGCTTAAGTGGAAGAAGCCGATGCTGTTGAACACAGAGCCAGGAACATTTAGACTATGGATAAATAATAACTGGAAGCAATGGATAGAAACATGTGACTTCATTTGCAGATCTGCAGGTAACCAAGGTTCCTAAGTCAAAGCCTACCTATTCCCCGACACATTGTGAATGTGTTAGAAAGGAATAAGATGGGGAACACCCTGATGGATGCAGGAACGGTAATACAGGAGAACCAATAGCCCTACTATGTTACAACTGTGGGCTAGGTTCTGCTCCATCAATATGGAAACTAGATAATCACCTCCCACATAAAGAGAAGGTACTAAAGCTGGAGTAGGAGAGGTTTGGAGGGCTGTGCTTAAAAGGAAACAGTTTTACAAATCTTTCTCCCTGAAATCCATTTGTAATGCCTTCAGAGTTACTGTACAGAAACCTAGTAACCCTTGCTAAGTGTACTGCAGACCTCCAAGTATCTATCAACCAAATGATGTACACAAAAGCTTTAGGAAGATGACACACTTAATATTCAACGGCAAGTGTTCAGCAAAGCCATGCTAAGGGTACCACAGCATCTTGGGGAGCATGGATGAAGCGTGGTTTCCCAAACAAACAGAAACAAAAGGTAAAAACATTGATGTTATGAGGGAATCTGAGGATAGACAAGGCTGTCACTGAGGGGTTTTGCAGATGACAATGCAGTATCATTCACTGTCCAAGACCTTACTTGTTGGTACAGTTGTGGTCTTAGCGCCGAGTTCTCAATCATGGTGTGAACCATGGTGATAATAGGTTCATTTTCTTTCATCTATTTCAAATCAGGAGGAGCATACAGCAAACATCAGTTTACAGCACAGGTAGATTTGAAAGACGACACTGTAAATATATCCTCTAATTTAGTATCTTCCTAACAGTGCAGTTGCTTACATTTCACCCCATGGTTGCACAGACTTAATGCATACCAACAATTTTAAGCAAGCACCTAAAGCTATAAAATACACCAAAGATTATAAAATCAACCTCACTGACTGCTATAGTGCTACAATCAGATTTGACTTCGATCAATACAGCCAATTAACAGCTACTTTTACATACGTGAGATGATAAAGCATTAAATATAAAAAGACAATTTAAATTTTCTAGGGGAGGCAATCTGTGAATTTAGGAGAAAGATGATATTGTTTAATTTTATTCAGTAATAAAACAAAATGCAGTTCTTTATAAGGCTAGTCGGAAAAGAAAATAGTTCTCTAAGGATATTAAAATTTTATAATACCCAACATTTTTATCACTTAGATAACATTTTATTAAAATTAGTCCTGACAGGCATTTTTATAGACTCTTGGGTTTTCTCAGTATAATGGTATATGCAGAATTATTATTTAAGGACACTTAAAATAAAACTTATTCAGCAAGGACTCAGTAAATCTCCTTTGCTCCTATCATGGCAGGATGAAAGTGTGACTCACATTTCCAGCTATATTCTACTTCATTATGGTTTCTAGAAAAGTACAGTTTCCTGCAACAGGCTTTGTAGTTAGCTAGAGCATTAAAAAACAAGCATTTTGACACAGAGAGGAAATGGCTAACTAAATTTCCAGCATTTCTAAGCAGACAGGTCTGGTGTTTACCACTGCAGTTAATTTAAGTGATTTTCCCAGGGTTTAAGGAGTGTGCTGTCCACAGCATTTGACTACCCTGTACTAGAGGTCATAAAAACCTCAGAGTGCCGCGCTGCAGCCAGATTTTACTTTCACCAATGTAGTCAATTAATGACATGTATTAGGACGGATAATGAAGCATTGTAATGCACAGGATACTCTAAACCTCTGAACCAAAAGCTTATTTAGAGCAGTGATCCCTCATCCAAATACACTGGAACCACTGGACACATTTCCCAGGCGACTCTCCTGTACACCCTGAGGATCTCCATGCAGAAAGAGTAATCCAGCCGTGGAGCAGTCTGCCCTACAAGCCCTTGGACAGGATGACTCACGTCCTCCCTGGGGTCCTGTTTACTCTTTGCTTGTAGTGGTTTTGCCAGACATGAAAGCTATGGACGAGAAGTTCACTTTTGGAAATGCTGGGCCTGTGCTGGAGAACTAACCGAGAACATTTAAAAAAATTAATTTTATGTGTATGAGTATTTTGCCTGCATGTATATCTGTGCAGCACGTGCATGCAGAATCCAGAAGGCATCAGATCCCCTGGAACTGGAGTTATAGACAGTTATGAGCTGCGATGTTGGGAATCAAACAGGGGTTCTCTGGAAGAGCAACCAGTATTCTTAATCACTGAGTCATCTTTCCAGCCTGGACCTCTCTACATCTTACCAGTTTGTCTTTGTTTTAATGTGGGAGTGTCAGCCAGTCTCAGCCCCAGAGCACTGGAGGATGGGCCAATCTGTCTGGCTCACCGTGGGTTCCCCAGTTTACTTATGTAACTTTCCCAGTTTCATTGGTCAGCGTTTGATGCGCTGAGGCCCAGGGCACCTCTGCTGTCAGTCCCTCTTCACTCTTTGCTCTCACCTCAGTATCACTTCCTGTTGTGGGATAATCTTTATGTACACAGTAAAGATGAGTCTCTGCCTAAGGCGCCTCCTGACTGATTTAATACAGAGCGGAATGACCCATAGCCAGGCAGGGGAGAAATAGGCAGGACTTCGGGGAGAGAGAGGAACTCTGGGAAGAAGAGAGGTAAAAGCCACATTGCAGAATGTACATTAATAGAAACAGGTTAATTTAAGTTATAAGAGCTAGTTGGGAACAAGCCTAAGCTAAAGGCTGAGCTTTCATAATTAATAATAAATAAGTCTGAGTGTTGTTATTTGGGGGTTGGTGGTCTAAGAAAGTCCAACAAGAAAGGCTCACTACAATTTTCCCAAGTAAACTTCTTGCAAACAAGAAGGAAGCTCACACTATAAACTCCACTTTCTGACAGAAACATCAAAGAACACAGTGACAAACAGGAAACTGAAATGAATTCAGTTGAGAGAATGTGAGGAAAAGGCGCTTTTGTGGTTAAGGTTAAGATAGGTGACATAGTTATCACCAAGGATCAGATCCATCAGCAATAATAACTATTCTTAGACAGGCACTGGGCAGGTCAAGTTAAGAGATCAGAGGACTAACACGTAGGTATTAAGTCTACACTCGGGATTCGAACCCACCCAATGTCTGGTTAGTTTTCTTACAATTCTGCCATCATGATGTCCTATTCTACTTCGACTTCCAGGCTCAAGTATGCTGGAGATGGGGAGGAGAGAAGGGAGTGGAGGGAGGGAGAGGTAGTGAAGGGAGGGGGGAGAGAGGAAATGAGAAAGAGAGAGGGAGGAGGAGATAGAAGCCCCCCCCCATCCCCAAACAAAACAACAACAGACTGTAGGAAGGGAGAGGTAGTCAGCTTGGTCATATGAGACCATGTCTCAACCACAAAGGAAGAGGAAAAAGAGAAAAGAGTTGGAGAGAAGAAAAACCAAGAGTAGGCATGAAGGGATGGCGAGACAGACAGCTCAGCAAGTTCAAGTCAGGACCTCCAGGACCCATATGGAGAAAGGAGAGAACCGACTGACCCCCAAGCACTATTCCTCTCTTGTGCAGCATAGTAATCAATACAGTTTTTAACAAAGGAGCCAAGGTGGATACAAGATTACTCTTGGTGTCTAGAGAGATGGCTCTGAGGTTAACAGCAGTAACTGCTCTTCCAAGAGGACCTGGCTTTGGTTCCCAGCATCCTCATGGTAGCTCACAACCATCTACAACTCCAGGTCCAGGGGATCTGATGCCCTCTTCTGACCTCCTTGGGCACCAGACACAAACGTGGTACACCTATCTACATGCAAGTGAAACACACACATAAAGTAAAAATCTAAAAGAAAATTTAGAAAGAAGCAGTATTAAAAGAGACTTTCCCCTCCTAAGTAGTTAAGCACCCCTTTAGTCCTGACTTTGGCCCCTGGGGCCTGGCCCTCTCCTGAGCTGCTTCCTGTCTTCTCCGAATTACCATTCCCAGCATGCTACCTTCTGTTGTTACTGCCTACCTAAAAGTCGGCAGGAAGAGTTCAGGGAAAGAAGAGAATGGGGCAGGCACTGAGTGGACTCAATGGGTTCTGTAAAGGAGGACATGGAACTGGGAGGGAGATGTGTCGTGGGGAGCCTGGGGGAGTGGATATGATTGAGATACAACACACATGTACGGAATTCTCAAAGAGTAGATAAAAATATCATTAAAAATACAGACCTCAAGTAGTTCACTAGCTCTTCAAACAATCTGAAATAGTGTATTTCAGAATAAAGCAGAAAGCAGAGGAAAAGCCTACCATGGAATTTGTACAGCTATTGGTCTTTATGTTTGGGTTTTGTGAGACAGGGTCTAAGTCTGCAGTCCATCAGGCCTACAACTCAGTCTATGTATTTCCCAGCAATGCTGGCACTTCCGCCTCCTGAGCCCTGGGACTAAAGGTATGTACCACCATACCCATCACTGCTGGGACCTTGGAACCATTTCAGTCGCCACTGCCTTAGAGGTGGTGAGAAAAGTCATGCTCTATGCTCAAGCTCCTGAGCCCAGGAGGCAAGCTCTTCAGTCCCTGCTTCATTCACAGGAGCCTGTCAGCGGCAGAAGACAGGCATTCACTTCTAAATAGCTCAGAGGACATCTTCTGGTTCTACTTTTCACGAATAACGTTAGAAATGAATGGAATTTAAATGAACTCAAGCTTTCCTTAGGGTGTCTTGGTACCTATAAAAGGCTGGAGGAAGGCTGCATTGATTGCTTCTACTTAATGCAAGTGGGAAACAGTACGAGCAGAGAGGAGAGTCAGCCAGAACACGTTCCTCTGAGGTGTGTACTTTACAATTTGCCTGGGGCCTCTTCCTCTGATCTGCTGTCTAATTTGTGGTTCTATAAAACTGATGAGTCAATCTATAAATCCCGGACACCCAAAAATGCCTGCAAAAACAACATAGCTGGTCAGCTCAAACACGTTACTGCAGGAACAAGACAGACAGTGAGAAAGGTTTGAGCCGAATGAGAAACTCCACTCAAAAAAAATTATAGTCATTTTACATATATATAGCTATAGTTAGATACAATGCACAATGCAGTTCAAAAATTGTCATTTCAGTGCATTGCTAGAAACAATTTTTAAATGTATTTAAGGAGAGATCATCTTTAGGTAACCTTTTGTGAGTGTGTATGTGTCTAAGCTAGGAGTCAATCAGGAGCATCCATCTTGGTTTTTTTTCTCCCTTTTTTGAGACCCTCCTGGGACCTGAGGCTTGCTGGTTTGGCTACGATGGCTGGCAAGACTGCTCCAGGGATTACCTGTCTCTACCACAATAGTGCTGGGACTACAAGTGTGTCCCACTATTCGGAGCTTTGGGGATGGTCGACAAGCACTTTACCCCCAAGGTAACCTGAAGATTATATGCATTGAGATATAGATGAGTTTCCATTCATGAAAGTTTTACATTCTAAATGTTATCTATAAATAGTCAAATGTTCACTATCAGAAGTAGTTATATTTAAGTGCAAAGTATGACTCAAAACATCCATTTCTATAATTATTCCTGTTATAAAATTTAAAAATGGAAATAATATAACTGTTTCAGAATCCGACAAAAAGGCAAATCGCTGACAGGGACTACAAATGACCAGTATTTCACCACATTTCAACCGTGAACACTAGGATGGCATAACTGCAAACCCGAGATGGGATCTGTGCCATTCTGGGAAACAGATAAAAAGGACTGAAAAGCAGCTCAGGAACAGTGGTGGGTGCAGCACACTCTTCTGTCTGGCCATCCCCAAAGTTCCATCCCTGTAACTGTACCACGTACTTCATTGAGAGGACTAACAAACCACAGCAAACCATTAGGCTTATTTTCAAAGGTTCTTGGTAATCAGATTCATGCTTACACTATTTTTAAGGCTAATTTTTTACAACATTCCATAGGTTTTCAGAATGATTCATGATTATGTTTCTTTGAGACAGGTCAGGCTTACAGTTTTGATCATCTTGCTTCTGCACTGCTGCACCATGGGTGTGGGCTACCTTGTCAGGTTTACAGTGCAAAGGAACTACAAAGAGAGTTGATTTCCATAGACCCCAGAAACTTTCTAGAATGTGCACTGAGTATCTTCATTATACTGCTGTCAAAGTACATTTTAGTGCCATGACTGAGTTTCACTAGCCAAGGCTCTGCAGTGGAGATCTGAACTTGGTTAACAAAATGCTGGTTTCTGAAGCATTCCAATAGGTAAAACCATGACAAAAATTAATGGGAAGTATGTAAATTATATACTAAGAAAGTATGCTTTTTTAAAAATTAAAATGACTGAACATGTCTGCAAAGGGTTATGCTGCCATTAAATTTTTTAAAATAAAACTTATAAAGCTGCATTTATCGCTTTCTTTCAAAGATGTAAGCATCTGTCTTATAACATTTCCCATAGGAACTTTATTTGATATAACATTCAAATCTACACAGTTTAAGACAAGTCAAAGTAGGGTTTAGCTTGATCTTTATTAAAGAATTCATTCGTTAGCAAAAATTAAGTCTGATAAGATACCAAGGCCCACTAAATAGACAACAGTGTCTAAGACACTAAAACCTGGGACAATTCTGCTTTACTGATATTTTCACTTTATGTCTGCCTTTTTGAGACAGGGTCTCAGTCTGTAGCCACCATGCCTGTCACCTCACGTGTGACGATTCCCCTTGGCCACCCACCACTCAAGCAACGGGGAAAACCCCAGGCCACTGGAAAACAGGATCTGCACACTGGGCAAAGACCACAGTGTGGGAGGAGACAGCACACAGGCAACTAAAGGCAGCCTCCAGCAGATTCCATGCTTCCATGCACCCTGAAGCTGTCCTTAAGGAATCCAGAACACTACTGCCCCCTGCCCCCCAACTGCCAACAGGACATCCATAGTGTTCATTCCTTCACTGGTTACCCGCCAGCTCAGCTACACTTCAGTATGTAAGAATTTTCATGAGCTATAAGGAAACATAGATGATACAAGCTCTCAAGCTTAAGTGACTCTGTTTATACCCTCCATCGACTCTCACAAACGCCTTTTTGCCTTTTGGTCAGGGCTCTTTACTTGTTGAAGTCATGTTACTAATTAAAAGTGATTGAAATACTTAAGTAGCCATTAAAATTGTAGATAATTGGTAAATTCTAATTGGTGTCATAGTAAGAAAATTCTACAAACCCCACCTGATGATCCAAATATATGGTGTTCCTTTGGAGATGATGTGAAAGAATTTCATTCTAGTAGCCATCAACCAAGGAAAGAGGGACAGAGAGCAAATCATCAAAAAGTCAATTGGTAATAAGAAAAACAGTGTAATATCGCAGCACACAACTTTCACAAACATGCTGTCAGTGTACAGATGACATATTCTAGTATATAAAATTGTAGACACTAAGTTATTACATAGGAAACCGCTTGCAATGGCTTTAGCAGATAGAAGCTTCACATGCCCATCCTTTTCGTTGCTATAGCCCTCCCTTCTCACATAAACAGAGGCTATTAACCCTTTGAGAGATTTCAGACCAGCCTCCAACTTCCTGATTCTCCTGTACCACATCCGGGGTGCTGGGATCACATGTGTGAGCTGAGAAACAGTATGTGTTCATTTTTTCCCGTAAGAACAAAAGGCTTATAATGAATTTTCAACTTACTGCTTCATTTGAAAACACAAGCTTTCAGTACCTGTTTTATCAGATGTGGAAGTCAAAGTATTTACTGAGCAGCAGTACTATCCTGAGACCCCAGTGCAGCTCCCTCCTTCCTCCTCCCAACCAGCCAAGGAGTCAAAGGCTAAGAAGCAACACACCCTCCCTGTATTTTTTCACTACTGTACATGCATGTAAATGAGCTGAATTCTCAAAGGGTCAATAGGAGACTGTAATATCCCTGCAATGATGGTACAGGCTCATGCTTGACACCAAGGACACAGAATGCACTGATGAGTGATGATGCCAGACACACGTCTCCATAGCTGACCTTTGGGCTGTGGGCCTCAAGTTTGAGCTGCATGAGCTGTGCTAAGGTATGCTCCCGGATACTACTCAGTTCAGCTTGCTGCCGTCTCAGCTTTATGAGCAGCAGCGTAAGCTCCTCTGGCTGAAGGAGTACAATTTAAGAATCCAAACAGTGGAAAACAGATTAATTGTTGTCTTAAGTGACAGATATTAAACCAAGATTTCTTGGCAAGTTTCCTCTTATGGTTGGCATCATAGTGCCTAGGCACTATGATGATAGGTCCTACATAAAAGCATAGACATCTAGAGAGACAGAAGGAATAGTGTTAATTTACAGCAAAACAACATGGTACTTAGGCATTTTTCTTAGAACTCACAAGAGTATGTCAATGTTAAGCATCAAATGCACAGACCCACCATAAAGCTTTGCACAGAGAACTGTTAAGTTGCTTATTAAAGATGTCATCAGGATGTTAAAATTACACCTAAGACTCTTCCAGCAACAGAGCAATGTTCACCTCTCCAACATTTCAAAGAACAAGTAAATATAAAGAATTGCACTTCAGAAATGGAAGACTTGGGTGGGTGTTATTTCTGAATTCTAAGAGTCCGTGTGTGAGGTCAGTCACATCTTGTGATGTCACCAATGGAGCTTCTACAACATTTTTATGATTAAAATGTCAATTCTCTTTTTTAGGGGAAACAATGGGAAACAAATATTGCCATGAGTATACCCCCAGCACCTGCCCCTGCACACACACACTGCGAACAGGAGACTCTGGTTCCCCAGTAGTTACTACGAATCCTGAGGAGGAAAGCTTCCCACAAACAGGGGGCGAACCCCTCAGTATCTGCAGAGCAGAGGTGTCTCAGCAGCAATTGGACAGCTGTTTCTGTGAACTTGTTTACAACTGTTAAGGGTGGGGAAGGGGCTCTTCCCCCTAAAGTCCCAGGCAGGGGTGCTGCTGAGCTCATGTTGCACATGCCCAGCTTACACCAGCTCTCTTCTGTTCATTTGCTGTTGCTCCCTATTTTCTATACCATAAAGCTCTTTTAGAGACCCATGGCATTTTCAGTATTGCCTTCAGACAGGCAGATCATCACAGAAGTAAACTACACCTTCCCATTGGCTACTCAGGTGAAGGGGGGCACATACAAAGAGAAGACAACTGGCTTTTATACTTAGCAGTCAACAGTGTTCAGTGCATGTGACTTCAAAGTACATTAAGTAGAAAAAAAAATTCCAGCTGTTTTTGCTCTGAAGCCAAAAAGGGACCTTGCCACTACATGACTGGGACAGGCTTTATCTCTTGGTCATCATGTCCAGCTCTTGAGGTCTTGCCAAGGAAATGTGGGTCGAAGAAAGGACTGCTATGTTCTCTTCTTTCTTTTTGGTAGAATTGAATATTCTAAACCTCAGGTTGATTTCTGACAGAAAATTAACTAGTTTGTGTATGGACTAAAATGATAGCATTTTCAAAGGACAGAAGATTGTTAGTTAGCTGTATATTCACATTTTGAGGCCAAATAAAGATGCATTATTGGCTAGAAAAAGGTAGGGGTGATAGTACATAAATCTGACCCTGAACATCCACTAGAGGGAGCAAAGTAGAAGAGAAAATACCAGACAGTGAGCAGTTACACTGGACTGCCACCTGCTTCTGTCACATCGACAACCTAGTATTTAATAGTTCTGTTTCTTGTTTGTTTGTTTGTTTTTGTTTGATTTTTTTTTTTTTTTTGTATGTGTGTGTGTTTTAGACAGGGTTTCTCTGTGTAGCCCTGGCTGTCCTGGAACTCAGAGATCCACCTGCCTCTGCCTTCTGAGTGCTGGGATTAATGGTGTGCTCCACCACCATCAGAACCTAGTCCTTGGTTTGTAATAAAATACATTCACAATCTTTAGTAAACACACTGCAATCACTTTAAATCCAGCAACTATTTCCTTACATCTAAAGGTGTAAGATGAAGACATGAGAAAAAAGACACGAGTTTGCCTTGATTAGTGTAGGAAGAGAATTTTAAATAATAACGAACAATCCTACAGGTATTAAAATCACATCCTCAAGTGAACAGGAATATCTACTGACAACAGAGTCGCCCCAGAGAAAAGCATTCCAGCAATGTTGGTGACCCATACCCTCAGTACTCCAGGGGCTGGGGTAAGGGACTGTTAGATAAAGACCTTGCCTAAAACAAAACAACAAAACCCAAGCCAAAGCAGGGAAAAAGTCACCTACTTTCTTTGATTTGAGGAACTGATAGGGAAAACCCTCAATTTAAATAGTAGTAAAGATGCTTGCTGTGGTGTGTGTTTGAGTTCCCTCCTGTATCCCAGGCTAGCTTCCAACTCTCAATCTTGTCTCAGCCTCTGGAATGCTGGGATTAAAGACATGAGCCATCATGGACAATTCTGACTATTGTATATTCTTTCTTTGTGTAAATACATAAAATCGGCTCTACAGTAGCTAATTTATATTAAAATTCACAGAAAAGCCAAGTATGGCAATATGTTCACATAATCCTAACACCAAGGAGGCCGAGCAAGAAGACAGCGTCCCAGGCTGGCTCGCACTCTATCTCAAGACTTGGTCTCAGAATAAAACAAAAGCTACAGGGAAAAAGTTTCAGAAGGTCTGTCATGTGGCCAGACAGAAACTCACTTGTCCTACTGATTATCACTCCAAAGTCTGTGCTGAGTGTGTGTAGGGTATGGTCCTCAACCTTCCTAATGCTTCGACCCTTTAATACTGTTCCTCATGTTGTGATGACCTCCCGACCATAAAATTTTTAGTGCTCCTTCATAACTACAATTTTGCTACTGTTTTGAATCATGATGTAAATATCTGATATGCAGGGTCTCTGACTTGGGACCCACTGGTGCAGGGTTGGCTGGGCTTGAGTCTAGCTCTTGCATATCTTATGCAACCATTTACCACTGAGCTATTTGGTTTTTAAGAAACAAACAAAACCAACTATGTAGTCTTGTATGCTAGGTAGCCTTAACTCACAGCCATCCTTCTGTGTACTACCATGCCTAGTTTCTATTTTAAAGATTAAGGGGATAATAAATAAAAAATCCAGAGTTAAATAGTAAACTTTAAACTTTCTCCTTTATTTGGGCATTTAGGGACAGGAAGCCAAAAAGACATTGACATGGCTATCTGAGTCTACATTCTTCTGCGGCTGAGTCTCTGTCACAAGAGTAGTGCTGTTTTCTTCTGGAGGTGATGGCTGAAAATTCACACTTAAAAGCCATGTCAGCTTCATGCCTTTCTGTGCAGCAAATAAAGTAGGCATATGATAAGTAAGCTTATCGCACTCACCGTTCTGCCTTGGAGGCTCTGAGGACTAACAGCCGCCGGTAAAGCTAAGCCAGCTGGCATTGACCTTCTGTCAGGTACATAGGCATGCTAGGAAACAAGGACAAAATATAATTCAGTGGGGAACTTTTTTTAATGTTACTGATGAATAATCTTAAGTTTACATCATAAAATACCAATTAAAATTGTCATCAGCATTTATGAAAGACATACCAAAATTCCTTACTTGACTAAATATGGACGTGAATGAAAAGAGTAATTCTATGGAGCCTAACTCAGCAGCACTCAAACTCCTGGTTCTCAGGACCCTTGTGTGTATGTGTGTTTGTGCAGTTGCTGTTGTTTTTTCTGAGACAGGACCTTGTGTAGCTCAGGCTGGCCTCACACTTGATCTTCTAATCTACTACTCTCCACTATAAGTGCTACATATAGTGGGCATGAACCACTATGCCCGGACCTATATATACATGTTTTACAGTCATTATTATTATTATTATTGTGCATGTGTATGATGTGTGGGTGGTGCACACGTGGAGGTCAGAGGACAACTCTGTGGTACTGGCCCTCTCCTTCTACCTTTATGTTGGTTCTGGAAAGCATCTTTACCTACTGAACCATCTCCCTGGCCCTGCTTCATATTCCTTAGATGAAACTTAGTAACAGGAGTGGCCCAGTTTGACAGCCTTAAAGATTTGACTGTTTGCTGGGTTCGCATACCTGCTTTTATATCGCTCTGTTACAATAAGTCTTTTGGTAGAAGCGTGTTTACCAAATCCACCTGTGGCACCTGTAGTTGCTGAGTGTAGATACACTGACAGTTCTTATGGCAAGTATAGACATTTATCTCTGATCTGTAGCTGAGCTCAATAAAGTGGCATTTTCCTAAAGCTTACTAGCAAACTGGTGTCTAAATGTGAATCAGTGATCCCCCGACACATGCGTACACTAATGTCCCTCTTGGCTGTGCATGATGTGGTAATGAAAGAGTTCATCTGCAAAGAACTGGTTCAGTCCATCATGCAATGTTCTCTGTGCTGACACGTTTCATTATTAAATACTGTTAGATAGCAATAGGAATTCTAGCATATAAGAGATCTCAATACAAGACTGCCACTTGGTTAGAAGATGAAGTCAATATTTTTGCCCTAATGAAGAACAGAGTGGGCTTTCAGGTATGCCAGGGAGAAGGTATGGTCGGCAAGTGTACAAAAAGTCAATACAAATGAGCTGGTCTGGGGAGAGGCTTAGTGGGTAAAGTGCTGGCTGCATGAGCAAGAGTTGATCCCTACCACCACGTCAAAATAACTACGTGTGGTAGCAGACACCTATTATCTCAGTGCTGGGAGGCAGTGGCTGGCCAGCCAGCTAGCCAATCCAGGTTCAGTGAGAGACCCTGTCTCGAAAAATGAAGTGGAGAGTGATTGAGGCAGATCCTCAATGTTGAACTCTGGCTTCCACACATGCTATGAACACCCACATGTATACATATTCTTCCCCCAACCCATTGTGGGCTGGGATGTAGTCTGGTGGCAGGACACTTGCCTAGCATGCACAAGGTGGGCTTGATTCTTAGCATGGGGAAAAAATAAATAAGAACAAGGTATGTCCTCAAATGGAGAAGAATGAATACTGTGTCTGTCAAAACAAAGAAAGAAACAAACAACCCCCCCCCCAAAAAAAAAGCAAAAAAGTTTTGCTGGGTGTGGTGCCTTGTGGTGGTTTGAATGAAATGTCCCCCATGGTCTTGGGTATTTGAATACTTGGCCCTAGTAACTGGCCCTCTTGGGGTATGTTTAAGAGGTCTGGTCTGGCTGGAGGTTTCAAAAGCCACCAGCCATTCCCACTCAGCTTCCTCCCTGCCTGTAGCTTCGGTTCTCTGCTGTTTCCGCTGCCATTTCCCACTGTGACATGACGGACTCTTATTAACTCTAAGTCTGAACCCGTCCTTCGGCAGGTTGCCTTTGTCCTCGTGTTTTACCATAGCAATAGGAATAGCTAAAATATGGCCCAAACCCATAATCCAAGTTATTAAAAAAGCTGAGGCAGGAGCATCTGGAGTCTGAACCCAGCCTGGGCAACTGGTTCACAGAGTTCCTCTCTCAAAATAAAAGCACTAGAGACAAATGTAAACACTTGGCTACATAAACACACACGAGGCTTGACAACAAATAAAGGAATCACTCTTGTGATCCTGGGGTTAAGAACTAAAGTTTAGATTCTATACATGAGATTTGGACAGATTTAAGACAAAAACAGCCTTGTTAACTTCCCATTCTCTTTCCTCTAACTTAATTTAAAACAGTGCATTAGAAAGAAAATACAACATCCTTAAGCAATGAGCTAACACAAAATCAGTGTTTTACCTTTGGGTGATGAGCCCGGTGCCTGCGGTCTACTGTGACATCTCCTCTCTGGATGGGTGAAGACACTTCTGACCTATATGTTCGTTGTGGGGAGAATCCCGGGTAAGCAGCTACGGACCCATGGGAAGGTGATGTGGGGATGGAGTGCATTGTCTGGTCAGAAACCTTAACCATGGCCTTCGGGCTGCTCAGGCAGCTGTGCCGAGGAAGGGTGCTCTGCTTATGGTAAAACTGACGCTGCTGCCACTCATACAGCTGCCACATGGTGTCATCCCTCATGGACCGCCGCTTCTCTTCTGTTCCAGGCCCAGATTTCTCATGGCCAGAAGGGGTCACACTGCAGATACTCTCAGGTCTGGTCTTGCTGTTTCTTGGGAGTGTTCGGTAACCTTCAGGGTAGCGGGCCACAATCTGGGCTCGGTGGCTTGGCATATTTCTTGGCAATGTTTGGTAAGAAATTATTCTAAAATTAAAAAGAAGTTGTAAAAATGAAAAAGATGTCATAAAATGAAGAGAGAGCTGTTTTTGCAATTTTAAGCAACACTGTATTTCTGGCTGCCCTGGCAGGCAAATACATATCAGACTTCATTGTTTAAAAGGATATAGTTTAGTGGCAGAGCACTTGCTCAGCATGTGTACAGCCCAGGGCTTGACCCTCAGTACATGACAAAGAGAAAGAAGAAAAGAAAGGAGGTAGACCAGTTGGCCAAATTGTTATATGAGGTATAAAGCTTTTAAACGAAATCCCAGATGGTAATGTAGTACATAAACAATCTATATCAATCATGTGTGATGATTAGTTCCACAAAATATATTTGATTTGATGCAGAAGTATTTACTCCACTTCAGTTGATAATAAGAACATTCAGCTTTAATCCCAGTTTGATGGGTAGAGGTAGGTGGATCTCTGTAAATTCTAGTCTACTTACTGAGACCCTGTCTTAAAATATACAAACAAACAAACTCCCTGTCCCCCGAAACCATCCCCCAAACAAAACAAAACCCAACTCCCAAGATATAAATAAATTAAAAAAGGGCATATTCAAGAATTAACCTCAAGTCTTTTCCCTTGTCTGTGCAACCAGTCAGACAGCAGGGCCCTGTTTTAAAACACACAGACACACAGACACACACACACAAACAAATAGCAACAACCCCCCAAACCCTAAAAAACGCCCACACCCCAACCAACCAAACAAAAAACAGTAAGACTAAATTTCAAGAATTCATCTTATGCTACCATTCTGTGGTATATATATCCTAAGACGAAGTTACTGTAATTCAATAAAACAGGATATGAATGGGAAAGGCGGGTTCCGAGAGTGGGTTCCTGACCACCTTCCAATGACTGTGCTTTCCCACAGAGCACAACTGCACCTGTTTCCACTGCCTTCTCCTGCGTGTTAAATGTCTGGAGGTGTTGGTGACTCCATAAATGGGGGCGAGGACTGAGGCGCAAGCTACTCTACTCTTCAAAATATTTGTGTGTTTATTGATTTTCTTTTCTATGTATGAGTGTGTTAGCCTACATGTATATATGCACCATGTTTGTGCATGGTGAAGGTGAAGGACAGACGAGGGCATCAGATTCCCTGGAACTGCAGTTGTAGGTGGCTGTGAGCCACCAAGTGGGTCTGGGAGCAGAACCAGGTCCTCCGGAAGAGCAGCCAGTACGCTTAATCGCTGAGCCATCTCTCCAACCCCATTTTACTCTTAATAATTTGAATCCCTGGCTGACAAACTGGAAGCCAAAGATTTATCTTAAATTCATTGTGTGTGTGCGTGTGTGTGTGTGTGTGTGTGTGTGTGTGTGTGCGCGCGTGTGTTTATGTGCTGAGCACATACATGGAGTCAGAAGAATGTCAGACCCCCTGGAGTTACAGGCAGTTGTGATCCACCCAACATGGATGCTGGGAACTGGAAAAGCAGCAAGTATTTTTAATTGCTGAGCTATCATCTCTCTGGCTCTCCCTGAGATCTCTGACACAGATTTGCTACTGGCAGCAATGCATAAATACTACTTAGCATGTGTGATGGCATATCTCTGGGCTCTGGAGGAATGCGACAGGTCTGAGGCAGCTTGGGTTGCATTTGGGTTGCAATGAGATCTTGTCTCAACAAGAAAAATAAAACATAGTCCCTGAACAGATTTTACTGTGACCTAGTGTAATGGATTGGGTACATACTGGGCTGTGAGGCACACTACATAGTTAGTTCCTATTGGTTTGTAAAATTTTATTATTGTAATTCAATGAGAAATTCTCAGTAATTAGAATATACCTTCTCTGTGTGGCTGTGAGAAATACTGCAATGTAGAGGGAAAGGCAAAACAGGAACAGCTGGGAGAGAAGGTGCAAACCCTGATCCCAGTGCTTGGGGGATAGAGGAAGTTGGATCTCTGTGAGCTCAGGGCCAGTGTGGTCTGCATAGGAAGTTCCTGGCCAGCCAGGTTAGCATATCCATATTCTTTTAACGTCTGTCATTATAGAGAGAGTTTCTGAAAGGAAATGCAGGCATCCTAACCTACTTCTAGCACTCACTATACCAGCAATTTCCAGACATTTATATTTAAATGAAAAAATTATCCCTTCTTTTAAAAAAATCTGCTAAAGGCATGTATGTTATGCATGAAAAATAGTCCAGCTATTCATCTGTCATAATGGATTAATTGAAACTGAAGACACCAGGGCTAAGGAGATGGCTCAGTAGCTGACTGCTTGCTGCTCTTCTAGCATCCACATTAGGTGACTAACAACTGCCTGATCTTCTGGCCTCTTGGGCAAAGCCCCTCTACACTCACAATCATGATCCTCACACACACAAATGATAATTAAAAACAAAACTAAAAATAATACTACAGAAAGCTTTGGAAGCACATAACCGCAGAAGGCTGGTGCCCTTCATGTGTTCCCATGCCCAGCAGCCACATGAATCCTGTAGTGACTGTGCTTTCTTGCCTACAAGGGATGTGATCAGGAAACTGTCTAGAGCTTTAAGGTCACATTCATCATTAATATTCAAAACATTGCTGACCCCTTCAGTCATCTCTCCCAAATAATATTTCCTTCTTTATTTTGGTTCCTTTTCCATATTTTCAATGTCTTTTCTCAAAAGCTGCAAAACAGAAGAAAATGTCCCCCACCCCCAATCACTACGCAGCTTTGGGAGCAGAGAGAGAGAGCAAACAGTCTATATGAGCAGAACAGTTCAATTATTTGTGGCTCTCCCCTGTGGTGTTCCTGGCCCTTTCCCCTCACAACTGGATCTCCCTCCCAACTTCTCTGCTGACACAAAAGCAGAAATTAGGGGGAGGAAAGCTGGAAGCCCCATGGTCTTGTATTCAGGAAGTACTGCAGCCAGAGGAAGCTGATTCCTTCCACCCAAGACCACTCTAGCAGTCTACCTCAGGTTGGTTCCAGCTGAGAGACTAACTCTAAAGCAACTTACCCACCACACCTTGCTTCAGAAATTTAAGAAAGCTAAATAATAAATGTAAGAAACACTACAGAAGCATTAACTGCAAGTTAAGCACAGAATGCCAATATGGACGTGTATCTTTAAGAATGATAGGCTTTGCTGGTTTAAAACACACCAAATGGACCTATGCACCAACAGTACAGATTGCAACTCTGGGGAACACCGATGTCAGTGCCCTGAAGCAGTCACTATCATGTGAGCTGCTGTATTTACTCATGTGTTACTGAGAGCAGTGTTTCCTATCACCTTGGCTACTGGCCACAGAGTTTAAAATGGTCTTTTGCCATCTTTGAAACTTTGGCGGACTCTTAATAGAGACACAAGTTATTAACAAGTAAATTCATTTTTGTCTTATACACTTTCTAGCTTTAGGAGACCTGATTTTCAGAAGTACAATTTACTTCAGTGATTTTGTTCCAAAGAAATTCAAATTAAGCAAAGTGTGATTGACTCTGAAGTAAAAGATTAAGAAGAAAGCACTGTGAGCCCATTCAGCAGCAGCTGCCTGTGATCTGCCCTGGGGGACAATGACCAGCTCTGCTACTCACAAAGGCACTTCGCAGCTCAGTTCAGAGGCAGTTCCGGGAAAGGGGTGGGGGTGGGGGTGGGGGTGCACACAACACAGGGACGGGGACCTACCATCCAGACTAAACATTAAACCTCCCCTGCTTCCTACCAGGTCTTAGTAATTAAGAAAGTCTTTCATAAAGAAAAAAAAAAAATCAGTTTTTTCGTTACGATGTGTCCTTTCACCAATAAGTTTGCAAGTTGCAAATGTTTTTTTGGGAGGAGGTTTATTTAGGAACACAGATGATACTTTTCAAAGATTCAAAGTAGCCTTGAGCCATTTGAAAAGATTGTGACATTCCAAGCACTCAGGGAACCCAAAGAAGAATGCAAAGAAAGCCCTTGTCAGCCCTCAGAGGGGGCTGCACTCAGAAGAAAAGGCTAGAAAACCTTCCCAGGGGCCCCGCTAACACTCAGATGAAAACATAAATTCCAGGTACTCGCTATCCTCTCTACTCTTTTAACTCAAGGAAGAACTGTTTTATTTGAGGGAAAGATTCTTATTTGAAATGAGATTTAAGTAGAGAGGAAGGGACTGGGTAGACTTCCAGTCTAAATTATTTCCTGAATGTGATCTGTAGTGCCTCCAATATGTTCACCCTCAGAACTACTTCCTGTTTTTCTGTCTAATCAAATTTTACTTATTTGTTTTCCTACTGACAATGTATGACTTGAGTTGTCTTTGTTATTTCATACAAATAGTTAAATTCTATTTTCTCATCCATGCATTAAGTAATTTGCTCACATATGACTGTGAAAAGTATTATTTCATTGTTTCTTTAATGTGTAATTCCCTGGTAACTGGTAAATTAGAACATTTAGTCATGCTTTTTTGAAAAAAGTTGGTAATACTTAGTGTACAAACATATAAAATGAACATACACCGTGGAAATGCTAAATCAAACTGAGTGTGTGTATTACTGTGTGTAACTTGAAATTCTGACATGTCTTGGAGGGCAGGTGCAGAGGTGCAACCTTAAATCTCATCAATGGATAGGCAGAAGCAGTGGTATCTATAATAAGGTCCTGGCCAGGCCAGCCAGAGATACATAGTAACAGCCTGTTTCAAAATGAGCAAACAAATCTGAGCCAATTTTCAAGTATACAATTCATTGTTAGAATTCAATCATTATGTTGTACGGTAGAATCTACAACTTACAGGTTTGAAGTATTATTTACTTTCTCTTGTGAAAATCATAAAAATGAGCGCTGAGGATAGGGAAGAAGATGGGTGAGCACCTCGTCACAGTGTGTGTGCGCACGCCTTGGGAGAGCTAACATGCCCAGTCTACCCAGGCTTTAGAGCCACACTTTGAAGACAACTTCAGATAGTGCAGTCTAGCTACTAACTGAGTAGAACTAGAAAGCATTACCACACCTCACAAGTTTCAGCACTGAACCAAAACATTCAAGTCATGCTTTCTGTTTTCTATTACTCAGAAGCTACAGTAACAATTACATTAGAGAACTACATGAAAATCACTATACACTTACAGCATAGACTACATTATCAAGCATGTAGGTAACATGGAAAATCCACTTAACTTGTTTTAGTGTTCTCAGATGGGTCTCACTATGTAGCTCTGGCTGACTTACTTCTGACTACGTATGGTCTGGATTGGCCTTGCATTTGTACCCATTGTGGCTTCAGAGTGCTGAGACTGCATGGTAGAGCACCACAGCTGGCTTAAACTTGGTGTTTTCAGGGCTGGGGAGTCAGCACAGTGCTTAAGAGCATTGGATGCTCTTGCAGAGGACTGGACTTCAGTTCCTAGCACCTAAAAGACCCCTTACAGGGGATCACAGAGAGGCACCAGGCATGTACATACCTCTGCAGGCATTAGTCATGTATACAATGTGCATACATACATACATGCAAGCAAAACATTCATACACATAATATATTTTATGTTTGCTGGATGTGGTGGTGTACAACTTTAATTCCAGCACCTGTGAGGCAGAGACAGATTTGTGTCTACATACCATGTTTCAGGCCTGCCAGCCTGGATTATTAGTGAGACTATGTCTCAAACAAACAAACAAACAAACAAACAAACAAGTTTTTTGAAATGTACCTTCTTCTCAGCATATATTCCTGATAATCTTTGCAAGCCCTGTTATTTCTTATTTCTTAAATGTTTGTTCTCTTAGGTCCCCTCTCCTTTTATTAAAACTAAGACAGGGTCTTACTATGTAGCTGGCCTTGAACTCTTTAGACTTGAAGTCTTTAGACTCAGCCACTTGAGTGCTAGGATTAGAGGCACAGACCACCGCACCTGGCCTTGCAGAGTACCTTGGAATCTCCCTTTTCTCCACTTTCACACCTTTAGCCACGTGAGACACTGGTGACATCTGAACCATGCTCAACTTCAGATTGCTCTCTGGAGATGCAGGCTCACAGGCATGGGGCCAGATCTCTCCCCTTTCACTTCATGTCAACTGTCTCCAAACCACTAGGCTGCAATTGAATGATTATAGGGTAATTCTTCCCTTCCCTTATTGTTGTGCCAGGAATTGAACCTAAGGCATGTGAGGCACACTAGTGATTTCTTGGTTTTGTTTTGAAACAAGGTTTCAGTTGTGTAGTTTTGACTGGCCTTGAACTCCTGATCCCCTGCCTCCATTCCTAAATACTGGGATTATAGGTGTGTGCTACCACACCTGGGTCCTAGATTTCTTGTCTAAGAAGATCTTTTAGTCCATGAGGTTGTAGAAGCTGCTAATAGAAAGCAGATTAAGGCTTGAGACAAATTCCCACAGGTTCATCACAGTTCAGAATTCTATGAGAGGAGAAATAGGGGTGAAGGTAGAAAGAAAGAGCCCCTCTTCATCTCCCTAAAACTTATCTCTCCCATTAACTTCACCCCGTCCTTTGTCAGAGGCTAGGAAGGATGGGCTCTTCCCCAAAGCAAGACTATCCATAGAAACATGAGACAGAAAATACATCTGATCAATGTGGAAGTGGGAAATCGAAAACATACTTCAAACCAGTACTGTAAAAGAAGCCTACCTGCTCCACCACATCATCAAAGAAACTGGGCTGTCACGATAAGGTACTTACCCTCTAGGCTCTTCTTCAAGACCCCGTCCTTTCTGGATTTTAATCCACTGCTCCAGCTGCTGCATTGAATTTGTTCTCTGAATGACTCGATCAGCTTCTGTGGCCAGGGGCCCTGTATTTGGGTGACTCCCACCCTGGACATCTGCCAAGCTGACATTCACTGTTTTGCCATCTGAACTATTCACATTGATGGGTCTGTAGTGCACATTCTGAGGCGGGCAGGCTAGCCCAGTTTCATATTCTGATGGCAGAGAGTTCAACTTTACACTGTTAATTTTTGTTAGAGGTCTCTCGTGGCCATCCTTCTGAAATCCGTATTTTTCAGCTTCTAAGGCCCTTTTTTCCTCCATTTTGCTTATTTCCTTATTTTTTTGATTGTTTTGGACCTCTGGCTTAATGAGGACTCTGTGGTTGGGAATATTATTGGTTTCTTTAGTTGATGCACCTTCAGTTGCAATCTTGTCCACTCTGAAAGCAGAGGAGACAAGCAGAGTAAACAAACAGATGGAGACTCAACCCAGGAAAACTTAACCTTCATAAGAACAAGCAAACCAACTAACAGAGGCAGAGTATAAGCTCACAGAGAACCTCAGAACTGTGGTATTATCATGCACATGTAACTCTAAAATGCAAGAAAACACTGTCAGGCAAAAGCTACTGAGACAAGTGCCCTATGCCTCTGCCTGCCAAAATCTGGAAACACAGCAAATGCTATTTCTCACCATTAACAGTCAAACCACAATTATTTAAAGCAGTCAGTCAATTGAAATAACAAATTAGTCATGAAGGTCAGCTCATCATGAGACTAGACACTCATGAGTCTGGCTATGGAAGCTGTTGTAACAGGAAAGTACAGCCTGATGCCACCAAAAAGCTCAACTGTATGACTAACTCTTGTTTGTACAAGAGGACCTGTGTGTGGCTTTATTTTCTGGAGAAAAGTCACTGGGTAGCCCAGGTTATCAGTTTCAAACTTAAAGTGATCCTCTCAAGTGCCATGGCTGCTGAAATTACAGATGTAAAACATCACACCCAGACAGCAAAGTTTAGGAGCTATCAGAGCAAAGTTGCTTATGCTTAGTGGGTATCTTTATTTCATTTTATTTTATTTTTTCCCTTTAAAGGCAGGGCCTCCCTATGTAGGCCAGGCTGGGTAGAACTCACAGAGATCTATCTGCTTCTACCTGAGATTAAAGGTATGTACCAGCATGCCCAGCTTTAGTGGATTTGTTTACTTTTTTTTGTTTGTTTGTTTTTCGAGACAGGGTTTCTCTGTAGCTTTGGAGCCTGTCCTAGACTAGCTCTGTAGCCCAGGCTGGCCTCAAACTCACAGAGATCCGCCTGCCTCTGCCTTCCGAGTGCTGGGATTACAGGCATGCGCCACCACTGCCTGGCCCATGGATTTGTTTACTTCTTAATAGCTGCTTCTTTGGCAAGGTACAGAAGTTTACACTGCCTCAGTTTCCTCTTTGGTAAACAGAGAATTTCAGCAATGCCAGAGGACTGTCATGAGAACCAACAACAACTGGCGTGTCTCTTACTGCCTTCACTTTTCTCAGTTCATCAAGTAGCTCTGTGGGATCCATGTGCCCGAGAGAAGAAAATATTTGTCAATTGTGTTTCTGGGCCACCTGAGTTACTACCCAGTTGCTACAGGTCTTTTTTCTGTCTTTCTGTCTTTTTTTTTTTTGGTTTTTCGAGACAGGGTTTCTCTGTAGCTTTGGAGCCTGTCCTGGACTAGCTCTGCAGACCAGGCTGGCCTTGAACTCACAGAGATCCGCCTGCCTCTGCCTCCCGAGTGCTGGGATTACAGGTGTGCGCCACCAACGACCAGCTTTTTTTTTTGGACAGGGTTTCTCTGTGTAGTTTTGGAGCTTGTCCTGGAACTTGCTTTGTAGACCAAGCTGGCCTCGAACTCAGAGAGATCCGCTTGTCTCTGCCTCACGAGTGCTGGGATTAGAGTGTGCCACCAACTGGTCTCTCGGATGAGAAGTGGTTTTCCTGAGCCAATACTATCCAGGCTTTGATAAAACCAAGCTAAGTATCTGAACCCAAGACCACCTCATTCATCAGGAACTCACAGAATTGGCCTGCCCCCTGCATTTCAGCATGCTGTGGTGCTACTGTGAGATCCCAAGGGTGGTACTGTTGCTAAGTTCCATGATGTGTGGAAAACATACATATTCACACGTATGTACCTAATTTCAACTTTCAGTGGAGAAATGTAGATTCTATAGACTCTGGCATGGGGCTCTAGCAAGAATGAAATCACATACTGCACAGACACAAGTCATACATGAACCACTGCTTCCAAATCAGACGTCACAGGAGACACAGGGCAGTTACAAAGATGGGCTTCTTCCCTTCAAAAGGGAAACCACTAAGAAAATGACAGCAAATGTTCACTGACATCTGCAGGGAGAGTTGTTTAACACTGAATGCTGAGTATCTTAAAAACTGTACAACTAAGTTCAGTCTACTCCAGCTACTGTTTTAGACTAGAATTGTAATTTTTTCCCCCAGAGATTTATCACTGAAGAAACATAAGCATGCAATGACTCTTCTTTAAATGAAATAAAACTGACTCAGAAAACTATGAGAATATAAACCAGGAGAATTGTACCTGACTTAAGAAAGTAATACTTAAGCCATGACTGGAAGCAAACAAAACCACCCCAAAACACTAGACACTACTCTGGCGATTAAGACAAATGGGAGGGTTCACATCCTTAGTCACCAGGGAAATGCAAATCAAAACGACTCTGACATATCAACTTATACCTGTCAGAATGGCTAAGATCAAAAGCACTGCAGACAGTTTATGTTGGAGAGGATATGGAGCAAGTGGAACACTCCTCCACAGTTGGTGGGAGTGCAAACTTATATAGCCACTTTGGAAATCAGTACAGTGGTTTCTCAGAAAACTGGGAATCAATATTCCTCAAGACCCAGCTATACCACTCCTAGGCATATACCAAGGAATGCTCATTCATACCACAAGGACACATGCTTAACTATGTTCATAGCAGCATTATTTGTAATAGCCAGAACGTGGATACAACCTAGATGCCCCTCAACTGAAGAATGGATAAAGAAAATGTGGTACATATACATAATGCAGTACTACTCAGCAGTAAAAAAACAAGAGATCATGAAATTTGCAGGCAAATGAATGGAACTAGAAAATATAATCCTGAGTGAGGTAATCAAGATTCAGAAGGACAAACATGGTGTAGTCACTCATAAATGGATACTAAATAACCAAACTTCAACCTATAGCTCTTCTAAACCAAGCAACAGTTGATACCTGAAGACAGGTGTGGGAATACACACCTCAACCCCAGTGCAGTCAGGAAGATCAGGAGTTTAAGGTCATTCTTCTCTACACTGAGTTTGAGGCCAGCCTGGGTTACATGAGATTCTTACACACACACACACACACACACACACACACACACAATGCAGCCATGTGACTATCCCAGAGATCATTGTGTTAGTGAAATATGCCTAATCCAGGAAGATAAATATATCCTCTCATTTACACCTAGAAATATTGACCTCTAAAACACAGGACAGAAAAGTAGTTACTATACAGCCAGGGAGGGATGGGGTGGAATGGGCAGAGAGAGGACAGATAATTGGTACAGCTCAAAAGGAGAAGACATTTCTATAACTTTTTTTTTTTTTTTTTGAGCTGAGGATCCAACCCAGGGTCTCAAGCGCTCTACCACTGAGCTAAATCCCCAACCCGACATTTCTATATCTTAACAGCATTGTAAGATAACTATGGTTGATAATAATTTTTCAAAGTAACTAGTATAGATTTTTAAGGCCCCAGCAAAAAGAAGCGATCAAAGTCTGAGATGACATCTATGCTAATTACCCCAATCTGATCACTACATAGTGAATACATGTGAAATGTCCCATGTGTAATTACTATACGCTAGTAATATATGTAATTATTGTATGTCAACTGACAGTAAAAACATAGGGTTGGAGGTATAGTTTACTGACAGAGATGGGGTGCTTGCCTAGCATGAGAGATACCATGGGCTAGATGCGTAGCGTGTGCGTGTATGTGCATGCCCATGCGTGCAGTACACACGCATGCGTGCACACACACAATGTAAAAACACCAAGGGGAGCTGGAGAGAGATGGTTCAGTGGGTAAGAGCACTTGTGGCTCTTTCAAAGGATCTAGGTTCAATTCCAAGCACCCACATGGAAGCTCACAATTATCTACGTGATTCCAGTTCCAGGGGATTTGATGCCCTCTTTTGGCCTCTGTGAGCACCAGGCACATTTGCAGTACACAGATGTACATGCAGGCAAAACACCCATAATTTTTTTCAAAAAGTCAAAAGAAACACAGTGAGGCTACACAAAATGAAAATAATATGCCAAGAGATGAAAATTATTCAGAGAAAATATAGTAGACTTACATTTTTAAAAATGTCATCAGCTATCTACACACATTGTAGTTTCTGGATGAAATCCTTTAAGGATTTAGTACAAACGAGCTTTAAAAACTGGATTGTAGGTGGGTGAATGTGTACTGTCATGAGCTGGCCATGCCAATCACAAAGGCATACCTTCCCCATATTAATCAGGTGTGGAATTGCAAAGCCTTCTTCTGGTCAAGTGTGAATGTTGATAGACTGTGTAAGTAGGAGTGTTTATAAATGACTGACCAGTATGTGCAAAAAACTAGCAAGTGCAACTTCTTCCTTGAAGACATTTCCTGACTGAGACCTCTCATTGAGAATGACTCCTCCCAATGTGCTGTACGTAATAAGCATGCTACAGTCTAGGTTATTTACTTATTTATTTATTTTTTGAGCTGAGGATCAAACCCAGGGCTTTGGGCTTGCTAGGCAAGCACTCTACCACTGAGCTAAATCCCCAACCCCAGTCTAGGTTATTTTGGAAGTTGGTGCCATGAGTGTACATGGCCCACTGGAACCCATCTTTTATATGTGTGCCTGTCTTTTCTTCCTTCCCACAGTCAGGTTTCCAGACCCAACCCTTGCAGGACTTGGCAGTGGATGTTTTGGGCTGAGGATGTAGCTTAGTAGTTGAGTACTTACCTAACATACAAAGACTTAGGTTTGGTATCAAGCACCAAAAAAAACCCCTTCCCCAAACCTGGTTATTTTATCTCTTAGGTGATATGCCCTGGTAATTGTTTTAAGTATTTGGACCACAAAGCAAAGGAATCCCATTGCTTTTACTTCAAGCAAACAAAACATCTCAATGGATGTATGAAATTAAATATAAAAAAATATACTTTCAATATTCAGTTCTAAACATAATGGGGTAGGATTAAAAATGTTAACAGCTCAGTGTAGAAGAAAGCAAGCCAACTCTTAGTGTGATAGGAACCACTGCCTCCAGGCTGGACTCAGAGGTGTTCATAACTGCTGGCTAAGGGACAAACTACAGCAACACAGCTGCCTGACATAAACAATTCATCATCTCACGAGTACATGTTGCTTTTTAAAAAATGTATATGGGCTCAACAATTTTTGCTCATACAATCCCTCCTCTTTCTCGCCAATTGAACTCCTGGAGCTCCACCTGGGGCCTGGCTGTGGATCTTTGCATCCACTTCCATCAGTAATTGGATGAGATTTCTAGCATGACAGTTAGGGTGTTTGGCCATCCGATCACCAGACTAGGTCAGTTAGGGCTTTCTCTCCCACTGCCAGTACTCTACAGTGGAGGTATCTTTGTGGATTTCTGGGGACCTCTCCAGCATTTTGCTTCTTCCTATTCTCACGTGGTCTTATTCCTTGTTCTCCCTCTCTGTTCTTAATCCAACTGGAATCTCCCACTCCCCTAGGCTCTCTTTCCCTCGAACCTTGTCCTTTATTACCCCACTCACTTCCAGGCTGTTCATGTAGATCTCATCCATTTCTCTGTCATTGGGTGATCCCTGTGTCTTTCCTAGGGTCCTGTTTTCTAGGTAGCCTCCCTGGAGTTGTGAGAAGCAGTCTAGTCATCTTTGTTTTACATCTAGTATCCACCTATGAGTGAGTACATACCATGTTTGTCTTTCTGGGTCTGAATTACCTCATTCAGGATGATTTTTGTCTAGTTCCATCCATTTGCCTGCAAACCTCATGATGTCATTGTTTTTCTCTGCTGAGTAGTACTTCATTGTGTATATGTACCACATTTTCTTTATCCATTCTTCAGTTGAAGGGCATCTAGGTTGTTTCCAGGTTCTGGCTATTACAAACAATGCTGATATGAATATAGCTGAGCAAGTGCCCTTGTGGTATGATTGAGCATTCCTTGAGTATATGCCCAAGAGTGGTATAGCTGGATCTTGGGGGAGATTGATTCCCAATTTTCTAAGAAAGCACCATATTGATTTCCAAAGTGGCTGTACAAGCTTGCATTCCCACCAGCAGTGGAGGAGAGTTCCCTTTGCTCCACATCCTCTCCAGCATAAGCTATCTTCAGAGGAGGGATTATATGAGCAAGAATTGTTGAGACCAAGATTGGAAAAAGCACAGGGACAAATAGCCAAACTAATGGAAACACATGAACTATGAATCAATAGCTGAGGAGCCCTCAACTGGATCAGGCCCTCTAGATAAGTGAGACAGCTGATTAGCTTGAACTGTTTGGGAGGCCCCCAGGCAGTGGGACAGGGACCTGTCCTTAGTGCATGAGCTGGCTGTTTAGAGCCTGGGGCCTATGCTGGGACACTTTGCTCAGCCTGGGAGGAGGGGACTGGACCTGCCTGGACTGAATCTACAGGTTGAGTTGACTCTCCAGGGGAGTCTTTGCCCTGGAGGAGATGGGAATGGGGGTGGGATGGGGGCAAGGCGGGAGGGGGGAAAACAGGGTAATCCATGGCTGATATGTAAAATTAAATTAAATTATAAAATAAAAAAATGTATATGGGTGTCTTTGCTTGCCTGCATGCACTGCCTTTGGAAGCCAGGAGAGGGCACCAGATCCCCTGAAACTGCAGTCACAGATGATTATGAGCCTCCATGTGGCTACTGGGAGTGAAGCCTGAGTTCTCTGGAAGAGTAGCTACTGCTCTTAATCAATGAGCCACCTCTCATGTCTTACATGTTACTTTTATATGTGGTTTTAATAAATTTATTACTTTTTTTGGTGAAAAGATCTCATTGCATAGCCTAGGGCTGGCCTGCAACTCATGATTTTCCTGCTTCTACCTCCTAGGTGCTGGGATTACAGGAGTTCATCACCAGCTTGGCTCCCACCCAGGTGCTGGAAGTATAGGGGTGCACCACCACACTTGGCCCCAGCTGTTTGAATTATAAATTTAGCAAAAGAAAATGGAAAACTGAAAAAAAGTATAACATGTATAACATGTAGTATAGAAGCTACTTGAAAATAAAATACTCTAATTTCTATACTCATTTCTATATTTAAAAAAATTCCTAGAGCTTTATAGAAATTTGCATATATTTACAATTCTTTTTTTTAAGTACAAGGTGAAAAGAGAAACCAGACAAAAATCCATTCTCATTCTCTCTCTCTCTCTCTCTCTCTCTCTCTCTCTCTCTCTCTCTCTCTCTCTCTCTCAGCTGAGGAGGGCCTTGCACTTGCTAGGCAAGTGCTCTACCACTGAGCTAAATCCCCAACCCCTCCCCCCCTCAATTTAGTATGGTATGTAGGTGTGTGTGATATACGTGGGCATGGGTGACTTCTCACTCTATTTTTTATTATTATTATTATTATTATTATTATTATTTTGGGTTTTTTCAAGACAGGGTTTCTCTTGGGCAGCCCTGGCTATTCTGAAGCTTTCTATAGATCAGGCTGGCCTTGAACTCAGAGATCTGCCTGTCTCTGCCTCCCAAGTGCCGGGATTAAAGGTGTGCTCCACCACCAACCAGTGTGTGTGAATGTGCATATGTATGTGGGGGACATACATGCCACGGTGTGTATATGGAAGTCAGGACAATATTGCAGCATCACTTCCTTTCCCCATGGGTTCTGAAGACTGAACTCAGGCTATAAGGCTTTCAAGACAAACATTTTTACCCACGCCAAATACTCATTGGCCCTGGCCTTGACTGCTTCACCCTCTTGCCTCCACTATCCAAGTGTTGGAATCAGATATCCCAAGGACTAGGGTTTTGGTTAGAGGACAGCACTTGCACACACAAGGCCCTGGGTCTGAGACCTTTAGCACAGCCACCACCAGCAACCCTAGAACCTGTTTTATTTCCATGCTTGGGTACCTGGATGAGGATTTGGGTTTTAAAAACAATAATACAAGTAAGAGCCAGGCTTGGTGGCAGAAGACTTTTATACTGGCAGTTGGGAGGTAGAGGCAGGTGAATCTTTTTGCATTTGAGGCTAGCTTGGTCTGCATAAAGAATTCCAGGACTTCTAGGGCTATGTAGAGAGACCCCGCCTTAAAAAAAAAGTACCTATCTCATAAAGCCTCAATTCAGTCTTTTACACAACATGCCAAAAGACCACTAAAATGCATACTGAAATACTATGTATGATGCCATGGGGCTTGACCTCTAACTGGGAGACAGACAGACAGACACACAAACATGCCCCTTTAAATGTGCATGTTAGCAGTTTTCTTATATATAATGTGAACTTAATTATCATCGACTGGAAATAAATTTAATTCCACTATAAACCTCCAAATTACAGAAATTTTCAAGAAGTGTATTTCCTAACAATTGGGAGGCAGGGGCAGGTGGATCTATGAGTTCAAGGCCAATCTGGTCTAGTTCCAGAACAGTCAGGAATATATAGAAAAATCCCGTCTCTAGAAAGAAAAAAAAAAACGAAGGAAAGAAAACAAACAAACAAACAAAAAGCATATTCCTCCACCCTCTATTTTTGCAGTTTGAGAAACCTATTTTCTTTGCTTAGGTCTGCTTCTTTCTCAGACAGAGTTTTGTGATGTAGTCCAGGCGGCTCTGGGCTTGGGTTACAAGTGTGTGCCACGGGCCAGAGACAGCTCAGCGGGTAAAGGCGCTCAGGGTCATCACTGGGACCTACATACTGAAATGAAGAGAGCCATCTCCTGAAAGTTGCCCTCTTGCTTCCACATGAACACTGTAATGCATGCATGTACACACACATGTGCAAAAGAAAAAAGTACATGCTACCATGTCTGGTCGACTAGCTCTCAGCATAATGCAGATAATTAATATGACTTGTTATCTCCAAGCAAGGAAGACAATCAACAACCCTAGGATCAATTTTCATAAGAATCTGAGTACCACAGTTCTGAAGGAAAGGCACAATTCATCAAGAGGAGATATATTTAGAAATAATTTAAATGTTCTAAGAATTATCTTCTGGAGTTATTAATAACAAAATAACCAGAATTAGCCACAAAATACTAACAAAATAAAACTCATCAGAATTTTTTGTTGTTATTTATTTCCCAAATACCAATACCATATAAAAACACAATGAAATAAACTGCATGAAATTAAATTCTACAATTAAGGCTCTTTAAAAATTTTTTTCCATGAAGTGCACAAATCTGTACAGCTTTAAGATAATAAAGAGATGTACTCACCGGAAATTAAAGGTAATTCTGTAAGAAGAAAGAACATTCAGTGTGAATGTTAGGATCCTAGAGCCCCTAGTACACTGACAGTGAAAATGAGGTGGACTAGTCAACTTTGTCAACTGACAAAGGCACACATGCAGGCCGTAAGCCGGCCTGGTGAGGGACGACCATGCACCAGGACAATGGCATTTGCAAGGCAGGAGCAAAAGGAGGTTGAGAGTCACTGCTGCTTCCCTCAGGGCTGTACCTTTTCACAGGCTCTGTCTGCACCAGGGCAGCATCTAACATGGCCTTCATCCACAGTTCCATTTCCTTTCCTGTATCGGTGCAGAAATAATAGGTCCGCATGTTTGGATGGGCTGCCTGAGTGAGAACGACACCATCGCTTTATCATGATATGCAATTCTGAAAAAGAGGGGAAAAGTGACTCCTTATCTTTCATTACTATGAAATTTCAAAGGAAGGAGATTTGTCTTTTACATAAGACACAGACATGACTTAAGAACATACATACTGATCCCAGCAGCTACAACACTAATTATCCTTTTAATGTTTCTTCAATTGCATGTATCTCAAAGCTACAAAAACATGTGCTCAAGGACGGAGTGGGGTCTGTCCCACTCACTTAACTCTAACCATTTTTAATTTGGTGCAGCCAATATTTTCTCATTCAGGGATAATATTTCTAGCCAGGTATGGCATTTGGGAGGCTGAGGCATGACTCTGAGGCCAGCCTGGACTATATGGTGAGTTTTAGGGCAGTGTGATCCAGTGTGGAGACCCAGCCTCAAAAACAAAACAAAACAAAACACAACCCAAAGGTGGGGTATGCTGTAGAGTGAGCAGCAACAGAACGGGAAGGCCCATGCAAGCATTCTCACTGCTTGTTAGCAGTGTCTTTAGTCTTTAACAGCAGTTAAACATGGTATATGGACACTTATGCATAAATAATCCCAAGGATATTTCCTTCTAGTTTTTCTTTTCAGGTTTCCAAGTTAAAACGCAAACACCTGCAGTTTGAGAGGACGTAACGACCAGTGGGGTTGTCTTCTATGGTGCTCTTTCTATCAGAGAATCAGGAGGAAAACAAAATAAAGACACTGGCGAAGCTGCTGCTGAGGGAGAGCACTGCCCAGCCATGGCAAGGACACATAGGATGAGCTGTGGATGGAGAAAGCTGAGGCCAGGAATGAGGAGGACCCAGTCTCAACTTCCATTTCAAAACCCCATGGTCATTCCCATTAGACACCCGAAGACTTGGCCAAATGAACAAAGGCCACCACAGCCTAAGTGAGGTGAGGAGCCTGTTAAGCAGTTGGTTGTTAAGTATTAAAAAACCAGAGCTCTACATCTACAATCACACTCTTCTCACCAACATCTTATCAGCCTTCTTCCCAAGGTCAATTGGCTTACCATCTTTAGAATACATACAATACACATATAGTCCATAAGCAGTGATCACTGTAATGTCATAACAAATTCCATGGTGAGGTCAGAGATGACTGTGTAGCCTAAGACAGTTCACGTGCTCTGGTGTTAAAGTGATCAGTAGTCACTGGACTCTTGGGAGTGGGTTTTGGTAAAACAGATGAGGAACACTGCTCACATCTGTGATCAGTGGGAGGAACTGGGCTGGTGGTGGGAAGATCCTGTTCCCGCCCTGGGACAACAGAAGCCAAACCACACACATAGCCACCCACCATGCTTAAATTCAGAAACTGGGAAGTTCCTACTTACCATGCCGATAACAGTTGACTCAAAAATCAACAAATGCAGTCATACAGTAGCTCAAAATTTAGGGGAAACGCCATACAAGAGAAGTTAAAACAGTAGTTACTATTGTTATGGGCAAAAGAACACCAAAATCAAACTAACAGTGACAGAAACTGTACCAGATTCCTGTGGTCACTTTTGTGCTATTTTAACATTGCAGATTTAAAAAACTTTTCTTTAACTGACTTTTATTACTATTACTTTTTCAGTTTTTATGTGTTGGTCTGTGCACATCTGTCTGTGTATTACATGCATGCAGTATCCTCAGAGGCCAGAAGAAGGCACTGGATCCCCTGAACTGAAAAGTTACACACCTTGTGATCTGCCATATGGGTGCTGGCACAAACATCTTCTTTGTTAAACTGTATTTTGTCCTCTGTGTTCTTAACTGCTGAGTCACATCTCTAGCCCCTGCAGAATGCTTTTCTTTTTGGTTGAGTGCCTAACCTTTCATGGCTGAGACATTTTTCTAGCCAGCTTTTTCTTTTCATACTGTAGTATTTTCTTTCTTTCTTTCTTTTTTTAAAGAATCTACAAGTACAAATAAAATGTCCCTCAAAGACAAAAATTTCAATAAATATTTGTTAAATTTACTACCAGATAAAGATTTAAGCTTATGGCCAAGTAAGTGTGAGCATCACAGCTCTAGACACATACTTCACAAAGTTCTTATTTGAAGTTACCTGCATTCAGTGTTTTTTTTTTTGATGCTGGGAATTGAACCAGGGCATTATGCACAGGAGACACTCTGTACTGAGATCCACTTCTGGCCCCAACTTTACCCAATTGCTCCTCTCGGCAACCCTGCTCTAAGTGTGCTGTGCTAGTTGACTCAGATTTGAAGCTACGCCCTCACACTCAGGCCTTGCTCTACTATTACCTTCTCAACCTGCTTACGCCCTCTTAAGCCTTCCTCCTCTTTTACCTTCACAGTTAATAATAATAATGCAATATATTAATTACTGAAAGTCACACACTAATGCAGTCCTGAGTATTCTTTAAAATGAATGTTTAAAATTTTATGCGTTTTGTAAAGGCACAAACATCTTCATTGTTAAACTGTATTTTGTCCTCATTTGTACCTTTATTCTTTTCTTTTAAAGATTTATTTATTTATCATGCATACAGTGTCCGGTTTGCATGTAGGCCTGCATGCCGGAACAGCGCATCAGGTCTCATAATAGATGGATGTGAGTCACCATGTAGTTGTTGGGACTTGAACTTAGGTCCTTAGGAAGAGCAGCCACTGCTCTTAACCTCTGAGCCATCTCTCAAGCCCCTGTATCTTTACTCTTAAAACAAAATTTCCACACTAAAATTAGTCATGATCATTATCTATCTACCCAAGCCAGGTCACCTCTGAGATTTATTTTAACCATAACCCTAAAGCAAAGAATGCAGCATGTTTTCTGAAAACAAAAATTTGCCACTAAATTAGCATTAAAGTATACTTTCACAAACAGCAATAGCACAAGATGATGGGTGAATGATGGTCTCAGCAGGGACCCAGGTGGTTTGCACGTCTTTGAGACTAACGCACAAACTTGTAAATATGTCATGTTAAAGTGCAACACTCGCTCATGTGTTCCTTCTGAAACAACAACAATCACTAAGGGATGCTTCCGCCATGCTGGCTTTGTGGAGAGACACTTGCACACAGCCTGGACTGTGTTAACATGTGCTTCCTAAGATGACAGTCTTCTCTGCTATGGCTGCGACATCACCAACCAATATGCTTCACTGCTATTTTTCAATTTAATTTAATTTTATGTATACAAGCATTTTGCCTACTTGTATGTCTATGCCAGAAGAGGGTGTTGGGTCCCTTGGGACTAGAGTTATAGTTCTGAGCCACCTTGTGGGTAATGGAAATTAAATCCAGGTTCTCTAGAAGTCAGCACCACCAGCACAACTTTAAATGTAAACATTATTACCAGAAAGATCTTTACTATAGTCTGTGGCTCAGGATCTGTTCTTACTTTTACTTTCCTTGGTTGTGAGCCTAGACTTTAATAGCCGAGACATCTCTCCAGCCCCCGTATCTGTTTTTTAAAGTTTCACAGGATAAAACGGCATGCTCCTTTCCTTACCTTAAAAGCGTACTTGCGATTGATGTGGTCCTCAGAGGTAAGCATGGCTATCTGAAAACTAGGCAGCAGGATGCTTCCCAGAATCCCCTCTTCCTTCTCATCTAAACACAAGTTAGTATTTCATTAGACTCTTTGTTCTTTGGAAATTTCACCACTTGCCCTGTGTTCTAACATAACCCCCCGCTCTAGTTGTTCATGTTGTTTCCCATCATCCCTGGACTGGCAAGTTCTACGAGGCCACTTAGAGAGGTAGGAGCACATACAAAGTAGTAAAATTATACGGAACAAAAACAGTTATCAAGTAAGAATTACAGTTACGAACTCCTCATCTGGACCAGAGGTGAGTGCCTGGGTTATAGTCAGAGAGGCAACTGCGCCTGGGTCCCACCGCTGGACACAGGCCACCTCGGGAGGACCTGACCAACTTGGCCCCAGTTGCCTGCCAACCGGCGGGCCCTGTGGGAAGGCTCCCCTTTTCCAAGACTGCAGGCAGACACTGCAGTCTCCACACCCTGCCCCCACACCCATTTGCCCGAGACCCCAGCCACTTCCTGAGACTCAGAGACCAGCCCCCAGCTTCCATCCTGCCCTGGAACTCCCATCTGGACAAAATAAGGAGACATCAGGGACTTCCCGAGACTCAGAGTCCAGCCCCCCAGCTCCTATCTGGCCAGCACTCTCATCTGGACCAGCACTCCCATCTGGCCCAGAGCTTCCATCTGGACCAGAGAGAGGCTCCCTAAATCTGTCAACTCTCTCTGGACCAAGTACACTGATAAGACCAAGAACGAACCCAAGAGGAGATGGGCAGATGTCAAGGCAGAAATACATACAACAAAATAAAGAGCAATACAGCATCACCAGAATCTAGCCCTTTTCCAACAGCTAGACCTGAACATCACAGAATGGAAGAAGAAGAAGAAGAAGAAGGAGGAGGAGGAGGAGGAGGAGGAGGAGGAGGAGGAGGAGGAGGAGGAGGAGGAGGAGGAGGAGGAGGAGGAGGAGGAGGAGGAGGAGGAGGAGAAGGAGGAGAAGGAGGAGAAGGAGGAGAAGGAGGAGAAGGAGGAGAAGAAGAAGAAGGAGGAGGAGGAGGAGGAGGAGGAGGAGGAGGAGGAGGAGGAGGAGGAGGAGGAGAAGAAGAAGAAGAAGAAGAAGAAGAAGAAGAAGAAGAAGAAAACAACCTTATAAGTAACATCATGAAGAGGCTAGAGCCTTATATAGAAGAAATCAAAAATAAAGTAGAGGAACAGACAAACAAAAAATGGGAAGAACGCTATAAAAAACTAGAGGAAAGAACAATTAAAGCAGAAGAAAACAATAAATCCTTGAATGAAAATCATGAAAAAGCAAGGGAGACAGTCCAAGACCTGAAGAGGGAAATAGAAAAAATGAAGAAGACACTAGCAGAAGGAATGTTGGAAATAGAAAATCTGAGTAAACAAACAAGAACTTCAGAGGTAAGTATAACCAACAGAATGCAAGAGATGGAAGAGAGGATCTCTGGTGTTGAAGATATGGTAGAAGAAATAGATTCATCAGTCAAAGAAAACAGATGTCCCTGTCATTAGATAACATTACACCCTTCTGGGATCTTTGTTGGCCTTAAAGAGTAAATAATTAGACTCAAAGTTTTCCTTGTTATGATAAAAGGTAAATTAGGTATAAAACTTTAGACTCAGGCTGGGCGGTGGTGGCACACGCCTGTAATCCCAGCACTCGGGAGGCAGAAGCAGGTGGATCTCTGTGAGTTTGAGGCCAGCTTGGTCTACAGAGCTAGTTCGGGACAGGCTCCAAAGCTATAGAGAAACCCTGTCTCAAAAAACAAACAAACAAACAAAACCAAAAAAACAAAAACCAAATAAACAACAACAACAAAACACCAAACTTTAGACTCACAAAGATAAGATAGATAATAAAACATTTTCTCTAAATTTGCCAAATAAAAATGGACTGGATATTGTTAACTGTAATTATTACTTGATAACTGTTTTTGATGTATATAATTTTACTATGTTAAAGTTAAAACCTTCCTTTTTTATTTAGACAAAAAGGGGAAAATGTGGGCTATTCCTTTACACTGTATGAATATATGTCACTGTGATTGGTTTAATAAAGAAGCTGACTGGCCTATAACTAGGCAGGATAGGGGGAAAACTGGATCAAGAGAATGCTGGAAAGAAGGAGGAGAAGAGTCTGAGGAGTCGCCAGCCAGACTCCGAAGAAGCAACATGGGAAGTTCATAGATGAGGTAAACTGGCCTCAGGGCAGCACACTGGTTAACAGAAATGGGTTAAGTTAAGTTGTAAGAGCTAGGTAAAAACAAGTTATTCTTTATTATGCTTGCTCCCTATTTAAAGCAATGGTCACAAACTAGCTGAACACTGAGGCACAAGAACACCGTGGCACAAGCCTGCAAATCCCAGCACCCAAGGCACAAGCATCTAGAACTTGAGGTCAGCCTCAAAAAACCATCACAAAAACCAAAACCCAAGACATTACAAAGTTAAACCACCCCTTCATTTCTAGAGTATACAGTAAAACTTTAAAGAGAGAGCACAAATGAACCAGACCAGAACTGATGGTACGTCCCCTAAATCCCAGCACTTTAGGAAGAAGAGGCAAGTAGTTTTGAGGCCAGCGTTGTCTACACATTGAGTTCCAGCCAGGGTTACATAGAGACAGCATCTCAAAAGCAACAACAACAAAAGTGTATATTCAGCCTAAAAATCCAGGGGAAAATGTTGGAAAGCAGTCATCAATTACAGATATGGCAATCTGAAAAAAAAGCCACATCCTAATTTTTGTTGTTGTTTTGTTTTTGGTTTTTTCAAGACAAGGTTTCTCTGTCCTGGAACTCATTTTATAGACCAGGCTGGCCTTGAACTCACAGAGATCCACCTGTCTCTGAGTGCTGGGATTAAAGGCATGAGCCACCATACCTGGCCACAACCAAATTTTAAATCCAATTCTGTTTAATATAAATGGTACCATGAGCAATATAGCACATAAAGTAATCTTTCATAAAATGTCATTTCTATCAAATATATTCTTCAGTGTTCACAATAAAGCCATCTAGACTTGTATGATGGTGTTTTCTACCACTACACTACCTAGTTGTGAGAGCTGTGGCAAATTACTGATGCTTAGTATGTGTGTCATCATTCATAAAACTTCAGGTAACAGTACACAATGCAAAAGGTTGTAGCAAGGGTTAAACGAGTTTATATACACGTGGAACTCGGCAAAGCCAAGTAGTTAATAAACTCTGCATTATATAAAATTAAATATTGTGCTGGAGAGATGGCTCAGAGGTTAAGAGCACTGGCTGCTCTTCCAAAGAATTCAATTCCCAGCAACCTCATGGTGGCTCACAACCATCTGTAATGAGATATGGTGCCCTCTTCTGGTCTGCAGGGATACATGCAGGCAGAACATTATATATAATAAGTAGATAAATCCTCAAAAATAAAGAATTAGGCCTGGCAGTGGTGGCACACACCTTTAATCTCAGTACTCGGGAGGCAGAGGCAGGCAGATCTTTGTGAGTTCGAGGCCAGCCTGGTCTACGGAGCGAGATCCAGGAAAGGCACAAAGCTACACAGGGAAACCCTGTCTCGAAAAACCAAAACCAAAACCAAAAACAAACCAGGAGCAAAGCCATTACAAAGAATCTGGTATTCCTTTTGTTATAAATTACTATTATGAAATTTTTATTCTAGAAATAAATTAGGAATAGTAAACATTTTCTTGTTATCATTTTGTACTACAAATTGTCAATAAATATATTGGAAAAGGAGGAAAGTACAGAAAACTAGCTCATGGGTAATTCTGGGAAACTCAATGAGGAAAATTATACAGTATGCCTGGCGCCAACTAAAGACAGACAATGCCACAACTGATGTGGGGCCAGGGTTTCATTTTGTCTCTAGGTTTGGTAATTTTGATCTCGAAGTACTCCTCAACCACAGTTCACGGGGGGTGGTGGGGGGTGGGGGGGGTGGGTGGTGGTGGTGGTGGTGGTGGGGGGTGGTGGGCTAATGAGCACAGCTCTAGGAACTCTGTATTTACAAGACTAATATGTATTTTATCACTTTGCAGGTGACCACAGACAGAGCCTTGCCTGCACACAATCCCGTTAAGAAGTGTCAACTAAGACAGCATAGATGACCCCAGATAAAGAAATACAGGCAAAGCTTTGGCAGTCCACAGGAATTGTGGGCAACAAGCATGCACATGATGTGTATGCATATGAGCAGGTAAAACATCATACCCATGAAATAAAATAACTAAATGTAAAATAAAAAATTAAAATTGATGGAGGAAGAAGGATATATCAAAATAAGCATAAACTAAGATTTATCGTTCATGATCACTAAGCATTAAGCCTGTACTAAAGGAATACTATACAGATGAAGAAGAAAGTCTTAACCCCAAGAGCAAAAAAAAAAAGAAGAATAAATTACTTGAGAGTAACAGATGAACAAATAAAAGCTAGGAAGGACTCCATCATATCTAACAGACAACCACCAAATCCCCGAGTACTAATACTGGAGAAAGAACAAATGATTAGATTGAATAAGATAGACTATTTGTTGTCTCTAAGAAACTCACTTAAAACTGGCAAAGACATTCACAGATGGAGAATCAAAGGATGGAAGTCAATCTATCAAACAAACGGAGGTTAGTAAGACAGTGTAGCTCTGGTAACTGAAAAAGTAGATTAAAATCAAATCAAATCAGAAGAGAAAAAGAAAGAACCTATAAACAAAAAGATACAACAGCAGCCGAAGAGAAGGTTCAGTAGTTAAGAGCATTTGCTATGTTTGGAGAGGACCCAGGTTTGATTCCCAACACAATCATGGCAGTTGACAACTGTTCATAATTCTAGTTCCAGGAGATCTGACACCCTCTCTGGCTTCCTTGGGCACCAGGCCCATATGTGGTATACAGTCATACATGCAAGCAAGCACTCATACACATAAAATAAAAATAAGTGCATCTTAAAAAAATACAACAAAAATACATATGCATAAAACATTGGGGCTCCAAATTCTATACAGCAAATACTGACAAGCATAAAAGGTCCAAGGTCCCAGCACAGTGACAAGTGGGTGATTACAGTCCTTCTCCAATCAATATACTCAGCTTATGTTTTGTGATTCATATGTGTAAAGCAAAGTCATAAATTGTTAGTGACAAGCTAATTAGTAATAAGCTGGTAATCTATTTTTCCCTCCAATTTTTCCTGTAGAAGTTAGAACTGTAATTATACACTGTTTTAGCCACCATGTGGCTCCTAGGAATTGAACCCACATCCTCTGGAAGAGCAGTCTGTACTGTTAACTGTGTTAACTGTTAAGCCATCTCTCTGGCCCCAGCAAATCTAATTTTGTTTGTTTGTTTTTTTGAGACAGGGTTTTTCTGTGTAGCTTTGGAGCCTGTTCTGGAACTCACTGTGTAGACCATGCTGGCCTCAAACTCACAGAGATCCACCTGCCTCTGCCTCCCGAGTGCTGGGATTACAGGTGTGTGCCACCATCGCCCGGCTGCTTTGTATCTTTTACACAACCTTTTCCATGTTTTTGGGAGAAAACGATCATTGATTTTTTTTTCAGCACTCAGGCTGAGGAAGGAAGTTCAATTTAAGGCCAGCTGGACTAAGCCCAATGTCTCAAAAAGCAAAATTAAGCAACCCAAATAGATGTATGTATAAATGCACACACACATTTATATCAATAATGCATGTTTTTTATTTTCCAATCCATTATAATAATTCCTGACATTACACTCACTTGAATTAAAAAAAAAAAAAATCACAGCTATGGGAAGTCTATAAACCCACAGCCAGACCTCACAAAACCAACATAAAATCTTTAGCTGGCAGTGATGGTCATGTCTATAATTCCAAAAACTGGGAAGCTGAAGCAGGTTTACTGGCTCCAGGTGAACTCAGGTGCAGGGTGATATGTCAGCTCCAAAAACAAGTATCCAACCAAGGACTTTATCTGCTACGTACTGCATTCAAAGACAGAATGACAGAGTAAGGATTCTCAAGCTCTTCACAAAAAACAAATCAGAACACAGGAAGCAAACCAAAAATCACACCAGTCATCAGCCAGGAGGGGTGGCGTACACCTTTAATATCAGTACTCAAGAGGCAGAAGCAGGTGGATCTCTGTGAATTCAAGGCCAGCTTGGTTTACACTGTGCATTCCAGACCAGCCAGGGTCACATTGTGAGACCCTGCTTCCTCTGCTGAGAGCCCGCTGTCTTCTGCCATACTCAAGGGAGTCTGAACCTTGGGTCAGTAAAGAAAGGTTTTCTTGACATTATCTGTAAACAGCAAGATTACTAATGTCTTTTCTCTTATGACAGAGCTAGTGCTTAGCATACAACACAATTATGAAGTAAGATCCTCAAGCAGCTGATGAACTCACCTCTGTAATAAAAAAGGCAAAGGTCAGAAAGCACAAACCAGCGTTTCTTCCACAGCTTCATGCCGGTACTGTCCTGCATTAAATAACAGATTTAAGATACTTTTCATATACATTTTGATATGCAAATAACATAGCCTAATTAAAAGGCCTATCAAAAAGTTCTGATCTGCTACTTGCATAGCCAGGTGACTCTAGCATGTTTCAAAAGGCCAGAAAGACTGAATGTTTCTACCACAGAGAAATGGTGGACATTTGAGGATGCCAACATGCTGCCCCTCATGGCTCTTCACAAATAAATAAAATTTTCCTATGTTGACTAAAGAAAATTTCCAGGGACTTGCATTATGTTAATGAAAATGGTGGTAAGTAGATGTTCTCTGAAGAGCGATGTCATATAAAAAAGAGTAGCAGGCTGAAGGCATCTGAAATTCACTCTTCTCAACATGTGGGCTTGTGAGGGTGAGAATAAGGCAAGCATGCGATGGTGGACAGTCTTACTCTGGTACCAGATTCAATAAATATGTTAATTGTCAACAAGAAGCAAAATATGTGCACCTAAATTATTTGAAAGGTAAGATGATTAAAATGACCGTGAGTGAGCCGGGTGGTGGTGGTACACGCCTTTAATCCCAGCACTCAGGAGGCAGAGCCAGGTGGATCTTTTTGAGTTCGAGGCCAGCCTGGTCTACAGAGTGAGATCCAGGAAACCAGGAAAGGCACAAAGCTACACAGAGAAACCCTGTCTGGAAAAACCAAACCAAAAAAAAAAAAGACCATGAGTGAAAAACCTTAATACACAAATCTAGTGAGTAAATACTCTTCCATCTACAGTTAGGTTTTACTCATCCTGCAAAACACGGAGTCCCTTTAGCTAATACTAAGTTCATAAAACTGCAGCTTCAAATGAGATCACACTTTTAACAAAAATTCAGTAAACATGGGGTAATCACAGGTTTGGGGGCTCTAATGAGGCATGTAAACATCTAAGAGATGTGCCAATGACCAGATCAGGTAAGGGTCTGACTACCGGGGATAAGAGAGAGGAAAGGCAGCTAACAGACTGGATGCTGGGGGTCATCTCAGTTACTGGTAGCCACTGTCTAAAACCCACAGGAAACACTTCAATACAGTAAAAATGAACCTCTCATTTCTAAAAAACAGTAGTTACCAACTTCCCAGACAGTAGCACTTTAACTATGAGAACGGAGAGAAAGTACCTGCTTATACAGCCAGCCGCGCCTGACCACAGGTGCATTTGGATTCCTTTTAATTGAATTGGACCTTTTTCCAAAATTATGAACCTTTTTGGAAGCCCGTGACGTCTAAACAGGAGAAAGCAGGACAGAACATGTAGTATTAAGGATTGGATCTTTAAGATTTTTTTCCATTTTTATTTTTTTCAGATTTCTCTGATGTTTGGAGGAAAAATTACAATTCCAGCTTTGCTGGCTTATTTCAAGTATAAAAATTATATACAAAGAAATGTGATTTCTACTACTATGTTAATTTTCCCTTTATCTCTGCTCAGTATCTAAAAGAAATGTAGGTTTTAAAATTTTATTACTTTATATTTGTAGCTATCCCCCCTCACCCCACCCCCCAGCTGAGGACCGAACCCAGGGCCTTGTGCTTGCTAGGCAAGCGCTCTACCACTAACCTAAATTCCCAACCCCATATAATTAGTACCATTCAATAACAAAAATGTAATTATCATTCTCTAATTCCAATTTAAGTCTACAATGAGTAACAGCAACAGATACAAACTAATACTTATAACCAATTAACAATAAGCAGAATAACTTACTCTGCCCACAGGGCTCATGGGATGCACTGTATAGTCTGAAGCCATGTTGTAATTGGAAGCTTCATTTATCACACTTATGGGTCGCTCCTTCTTTTCTTCGGACGTCATGGCTGCAACAGTCCTGAAAAAGATCAATGCTCCGGCCTGCTGCTGTCTGTGACTGCTTCCCAGCAACGGCTCCCTAGGTTCTAGAGGTGGCCTTCACAAACAGTTACCACTACTTTAAATATAACCAACACTTCTAGCCCAACATAAGTTAGCACCATAGTTAAATAAGCATTATTGCAGATATTCTTGGTCATCCAACTGACAAATTAAAAATCAATTACAAGGGTATGAGCCATGTGACTGGCATGCACAGGTCCTGGACTCAAGTGTATGCAAATGCATGTGCATGTACAAACACACACTTGGGCGCACACCCACAAATTACAATGTTATTCTAATGTTAGAAATAACTAATAGCTCAACAGTTTTATGGCACATAATGGTAGGAAATGGTGGTGGAGATGTGGCAATGAACAAATAAAAATTGAAAATGGCTAATTACTACAGCCCCAAACTGAAGGTGAGAAAACAGCTCAACTCGGTTGAATAAATGAAGTTTGCAGATTTCTTTAGCCTAGAATCCTGAGCTCTAGAGCTGAGAGCCAGAATTTAAGTTCTTATGAAGGAGCTTCTAAAATTACATTCCTCAGGAAAAAAATTAGATCATGTCTCTCTGCGATAGTAAGCAGCTGACACTGTTATATTTGACTACATATGTTCAGATAAAGAAAACTGTTTAACTGCATTGTATTAAACATGGGTTACAGCAATCCCATGCAACCCCACTCTGAGTACAGGCATTCCATGAAACTCTTCACTTACTGATCATTCACAACAAAGATACAATTATCCTGGGATGGCTGTCCTGTGACTGGATGCTTGCAGGTCACTTTCCTTTCATTGTGGCTGAAAGAATAAAGAAAAATGAATTATATGTGATACTTCTACAATCATAAACATTTTTCTTTTTTTTTTTAGTAGCAAAGCACCTACTTTAAAACTCTGACATTAGGACTGGAGAGATGGCTCAGAGGTTAAGAGCACTGAGTGCTCTTCCAGAGGTCCTGAGTTCAATTCCCAGCAACCACATGGTGGCTCACAACTATCTGTAATGAGATCTGGTGCCCTCTTCTGGCCTGCAGGCATACATGCTGTATACATAATAAGTAAATAAATCTTAGAAAAAAAAAAAAACCCAAAAAACTCTGAAATTAAAGTCACTGGACAAATACACCTCTCTCTCCTCAGCTTACTTTGGGTGTGCTGTGTGAGTGCAGCTCACAGTTACAGTACCATGAAGTCTACACCCTCATTTGGCCTAAGACTTCAGCCCAATTTCCTCAATATTTCATAAACAAAGTCCAATCGACCAGGCCAGTTACCATTATATCATTTATTTCCTTTATTTCACAGGTGATCCACAAGAGAAAGAATGAGTGTCTACCAATCTCCTTTAATTGGGGCCCAACTTTGGCACATTTCAGAGTCAAAAATCACAGGGACATCAGTATACTAAATTCTCATAACACTAAAAACAAAGAGATATATTTAAATCAATTTAGCTTCACATGTATATATTACATTCTGGTCAGACTCACCAGCCCCACCCTCTCTTATCCTCTTCTCTGTTAACACAGAGAATTGTCTAATAGATGCCCACTTGGCCTTGAGCACCGTCTTTGGTACAAAGGAGCAGTAACTGACTCTGATCACAGACAGGCAGAGAAGACAGTGGTTCCAGCCCCTCATCAGTTCCACCAGATGTGTCTCCTGCTTCTCTGCAGACCACACATTCACACTGCATTTGCCATTCTTTCCCATAGTCACCAGGCTTGTTCTGTCTTCACTTTATTTCCAAAGGCTCAAAATCAGACCAAGAATATCCTTGGTTCTGCTGCAATGTGTGTTTGGAATGTCTTCTATGGAGGTTCACACATTAGAGAACGAACTGAGAACAGCACAGATCTTGGGTTTGCTTACATATTATTTTTTAATCTGTGGAAATACCCTATGAATGCAGAAAACTGCATCTAGAAGACACAGCCCCCCAAAATGATAAGACATACACCTGCACACAACTCCAATACCCACCAGTTGCTTTTACTTCATTGGGTATTTATGAAACACACCATACCTAATAATACAACTTCATATTCCATTCCAGACAATTACCCTAACACTTGCCAGTAACTTAGATGCTGAAGCCCTTCCAACAATGCCCACTTCCTCAAGCAAACTATACCCCTTTCAAAGGCAAAAATCATATCACTGCACCCTCTGCATTTACTAATGTGTAATACTGTACTGTCAGCTCCATGAGGTTTCACTTTTATTTCTGTGTCACTAAGGAAATTTTTATTTGCTTCTAACCCATTTTCTCCACAACCTCTGAACTCCGGGCTTTGTCACTGCCTGCTTATGTGTGTGTGTGTGTGTGTGTGTGTGTGTGTGTGTGTGTGATGCTGTGCATGGCCACGTGTATGGTATGCAGGTAGCATCTTGCTCTACTATGTTGAGACATGTTCTTTCTGAATGAGAAGCTTGCTTTTTAGGCTGGTCTGGCTGGTGTGCAAACTCTCTGAATCTGTCTTTCTCTGCCTCCCAAAGTTGGGGTTATCGACATGCTCAGCCGTACCCAGCACTTGTGTGTATGCTGTGGGAAATCAGGTCCTCATGTACACAGAACATTTCCCAGGCTCAGAACATTTAAATTCTAGGCTGCTGCTGAAGTTGAACAGTAAAACGTATATTTAGCCTGCTCGAGGCTTTGGACTTGATCCTGAGGTTCCACTCAAAAACAAAACTTGTCAAGTGATCTGATACTCTCATGAATGAAAAGGGAAAGTGGAAAAGATACATTTTTGTATGTTTTTCAATATAAATTTGTGTTCCTAAGAGTAGTCTTACAAAAGGGGATAAAATTCAGGTCTTGACTCACAGTTGAAAAAGAGGGACATAGAAAGCTTCTGTGACAACCCTACCCCATCTTACTCCCCACAACCCCTAAAACGTACAGCCTAGACAGAAAGCCATCAAAGAGAACTCTTAAAAACTGTGATAAGGATGCTAAAGCAGAGCTCTCCACGACTGACGGCGTCCGATGGGAAGGACTCAGCTTTTTTAAGGCTGGCCATTGGGAGTTTGACCATGCTCCAGTGAGTATATGGGCAACACAAATTGGACTCCCTCTTTCTTCTTTCTCTCTGTCTCTCTCTCTGTCTCTGTCTCTCTCTGTGTCTCTCTCTGTCTCTCTCTCTCTCTCTCTCTCTTTTTGGAGGGGAATGCCATAAGGGTGGGGAGGGGCAGGTCTGGGAGGACTGGGAGATGGGTGTGATCGGGGTGCATGATGTGAAATTCCCAATCAATAAAATATTATGTAAAAAAAATTCCAGGGGGCTGGAGAGATGGCTCAGGGGTTAAGAGCACTGGCTGCTCTTCCAGAGGTCCTGAGTTCAATTCCCAGCAACCACATGATGGCTCAGGACCATCTGTAATGAGATCTGGTGCCCTCTTCTGGTTTACAGGCATACTATATACGTGATAAATAAATAAATCTAAAAAAAAAAAATTCCAGTCTTGAAACAAAACATACCTATATAGTCAGGAACTAATGAGTTCTATACTGTGCAGGAGAGTGGGAACCTGCCTGGCACCACCGCAGCCCTTGACACTGAGCTCCACGGAGTGGGAAGCATTTCTTCACTATCCTGCATTTTTCTAGACACAACAGAATGACACAGACTTTCCTATGAAAATAGTACACACCCGCATGATAAACAGAACATAAAAAACATATACTTCAAATATAAACGCTAATGCAATTACGTGAGATAGTTTTTCTGCTAGTAACTTCATGTTGAATTTCTAGTCTCCCCCTCCCCCAAGACAGGGTTTCTCTGTGTAGTTTGGGAGCCTGTCCTGGAATTTGCTCTGTAGCCCAGGCTGGCCTTGAACTCACAGAGATCTGCCTGCCTCTGCCTCCCAAGTGCTGGGACTAAAAGGTGTGCACCACCACAGCCGACAAATTTCTAGTTTCTAAAATGATACAAGCCAGAATAACTGAAGGAACAATCTCATCCTTTAGAGCACTAACAAATAGAAAACGTTATCAATCCTGCTATCCAGTGAGGCCCACACAGTACAGTTCTTTAGGGTACAGAAACCAACTAAGAGAAGCAGATAAAAATGCTACACAAGTTAGTACATAATGATTTCTTTGAATCAAGTAGGGGCAAGAGCTATTTCCCAAATTAAAAGACAAAATTTTATGGGATGGGTGTCTGAGTGGTAGGTAGAGTGCTTGTCCAGCCTGCGTGAGGTCCCTAGGTCCAATCCCCAGGCCTTCATCTTTATTGTTTGCCTTGTCCTTTTTATGTGGGTACACTATTAGGCCCAATCTGGCCACAGTGTCCCTGTCTCATGCATACAAACTATAAAAGTTCGGAGCGCAGTTTTTCTTGGCATTCACTTTTCAGGTTAGCCAATGCTCCATGACCTTTCTTCTCTAGAGTCCTACCAGTCAAACAGACCAAAGTCCATACCTAACTCAGCAGCAGCAGCAATAACGGCACTATCATAAGCCTATACAATCCAAGCCTCATGGCTAATCAGTAACCCATATGGAGGAAACAAAATCAACAAGACTACACGATAGTATCAAGGAAGGAGAAGCATAAGGCCTTTCTCAGACACATTAGCTTTCCATGTGGGGTAAAGAAAACCTGTGACAGCAGATTGTAAACACTGGGTAGTCTACAAGGGAAAAGGTGGCAGTTTGGCCAGTTTCTCAAGTTTTGGGAAAATCAGGAAGATGATTTAATCAGAATATAAGATTTCCTGAGGTTTATTCCTCATAGTCTCAAAAGTGTTCTAATATTTTGGCCAATAACTATATTTTGGCTACTTTTAGTATTATAACTGCTTGCTGTAGAAACATTTGCTTTTGTTGTATAAAGAAAAAAGATTTATTTCATAGTGTGTTAGTCTGATTTCTGTGGCTATAACAAACAGATTGTCAATTAATAAGAGAAAGGGCTTAGTCTTGATCATAACTTTGGTGATCAGCTAATTAACAGATTGGTTCCAATGCTTAGAGCCTTTGAGGCAGGACATTCATGGTGAGAACACTGTTGAACAGCTCTATCCCCAGGGCTGCAAGAGCCCAGTAGGGTCCCTTTGTGGGAGCATGCTCTCAATGACCTAAGGACCTCCTAAAAGGTTCTACCTCTCAAAAGTTCCAATGCCTCTGAACAGTGCCATTCTAGGGACCAAGCCTAAATGGGCCTCTAAGGGACATTCAGCATCTGAACTATAGCATGTGGCTAACTTCAGTGACTAAACCAAATATTGAAACCACTACTAATATGTTGCCAATAACTGCTAATGTGAGTCTCTGGAATGATAGACTGTAGCTTATTAGGTGATGTTTTATGTAACTAGCAAAGCTAGAAATACCCACTATGCAATAAAAGCATATGTTTTAGAAAACTGCCCAAAAGATCTTGTTTGTCTTGCTAGGTTCAGACGTGAGTCCACACGACCTATGAATCATCTCAAGGGAAAGAAAAAGGATTTGATTTAGTGCAAGGAAGACAGGCTTGCACAGTGAGGCTTGGCAGCTGCAGCCTCCCAACTCCTTTGATGGCCCACTAACAAAGCCAGCATCGTGCCTTGCACCAAGGGCCCAACCCACAAGTCACCACATAACTGCAACTGTGTGAGCAGGAGGCAGGAGGCCTGTGGGAACCATGGAAGCTGCTGTGTTTCTCTCAGGTAGTCAGAAACCTGAAGCCAGCAGCTCAGACGTGTGCTTGCAACTCATTTTGTGCACACGTCTACTCAACTGAAGAGTACCAGTGCTCATATTTTTTCCAAGTTTAGTTGATAGCTCGAGGCTGTAACACAAGAAAGACACCACAAGGCAGTTACATTCTCCAGCTTGCTCCAAAGTTGGAGAGATTTTCATCAGAAGTCATTCAGTAACCGCCATTGTCGATACTCCATCAAATGTGACTAGCTTTAAAAACATGTCTGTAGCAGCCAGTTATTAAATTGATGAATTCTACACTGGCTCAAAATGTTTATATTATTATTAAGTGGAACATGCACTAATGCTTTATATAGCAAGCTATTTATTTTCATTTTACTAAACAGGAGGAAATATTATTTTGAAATCTGGCTGCCACAATGACTGTTTTACCAACTTATTTACAAACTGAAAATATGCTGGCATAGGAAACTGGGCCTGCAATTAAACTCAGTATTTTAGGAACAAAACGGGGAAAATCAGAAGCACCCTGACTTTCTTGAGAAATTCAGTTCTTAGGCCTTGGTTCTGTGGGGAAGCAACCACATGGTTAGCGATGGGAAAGATGCGATTGTTTTAAAACACAAGAAGTATCCATTTCCTGTCCCCACAATCAGTTCCAAATGCCACTTGTTTTTAACTCTAAATGCTTCCAGACATGCTGCTAACCCGCAGGGGCTCCTTAACCTGCCATGCAGATTAACCCTTTGTTTACCACCCTCCTCTCCACATTCAGAAAACAGATCATCTCTGCTGTCTGGGAGAAGAGAGGAAGACCCTGTGTGAAGAAGGGCCATTTTGCTCCTCATCCAGCAGAACACACAGCCGCCCCTGATGACAGCTCTCATGGTGACAGCACTGCTCAGACAACCCAGCTGTCTTGCTGTACTAGGGACCTGCATGGACAGTCCTCACAGTCCCTGTGAGGTGGATCATTAGTTACACTGCATAGGGCGGTCCACTGGCCACGGCTACCAAACGGCCAGAGCAGGGAGAAGAGGCGCTCCGGGGCCAGACCGCCTCCTTCAGAGGGCCACATTCCTTCGGCAGCTGCTGCCCTGACTCACCATTCATGACATTTTGGCTCTGTCCTCACCATCTGGTACAATGGCACCCAAGCAGACAGCACAATCCGCTCACAAGTCCTTCCTTCAGTGACAGGGACACTGACTAGGGCACATGTAGCTTGGCTAGGGGTTCCTCAGGCTCTGCCACCAGCCTCTCCAACATCATGTCCATCTAAAGCTGCCATGAAACCTCCAATTCCAAGTTAATTTAAACTCGATGCCGTTTCATCTTGCTATGCTCTCTCAAGCTTTGTAACCATTTTCTTCTCTTAGTCAGCTGTTCCAATAAAAATTATCACCACAGCAGATTTAGAAATGTTATGTCACATTCCCTTATCACAGGTACCACAGAGTACAAATGCCACCAACTCCAAGGCTTGCATCTCACCAACAGGAACTGAAAATCTGGCTCAGCCTAACCCAGGAAAGGGGCTTAAAGCTGGGTAGGAAAATGTGAGCACACTGCAACAAGCCAAGCAGGAGGCTGAAGGACTCCTTACAGACTAGAACAACTGCAGTGCAGAACCCGAGAACACACACCAGAGAATGTATAAACTGTCCTTTGAAAAAGCTCTTGAAGATAAAAAGAACATGTATATTACACATACCTATAAAAAGAAACACTTGGAATAGATTTTAAATAATTCTGAAGTAACTCAAGAAAAATTCAATTAGCACTATGCTAGTTAAAGACAAAATGTTCCTGTCACATCTACCTGAGTGTCACAACAGGGTTACATCTTAGACCACTTGGTAAATAAAAGGCAAAAAAAGACTAAAATAATTCCAACACAGCTTTTTACCCATAGGCAACTTGTGTGAGTATGAGTCTGACTTAGTATATTTATGCCCCCACCCCAGACAAGGGTTCTCTACGTAGCTTTGAATGTCCTGGAACTCACTATGTAGACCAGGATGGCTCGAACTCAGAGATCTGCCTGCTTTGGCATCCCCAGTGCTGGGATTACAGGTGTGTGCTACTTCCTCCTGGCTAGGATGTTTTTCTTAATGAAAAGAATAGCTAGCATTGTATGGTCAAGGCAGGAACATGAATTTAAGATGTGCCGGGCGGTGGTGGCGCACGCCTTTAATCCCAGCACTTGGGAGGCAGAGGCAGGCAGATCTTTGTGAGTTCGAGGCCAGCCTGGTCTACAGAGTGAGATCCAGGAAAGGTGCAAAGCTACACAGAGAAACCCTGTCTCGAAAAACAAACAAACAAACAAACAAACAAACAAACAAAAAGATGCGCGTAAAAATTCATGGTTAATTTTCTGCCAAGTGTAAAGAAATTAAGCCATGCTGTTTCTGGTAGAGGCTAGAACGCATCCCACGAGAGCAGACAGCCTGCACTATCTCAACCACTCTGCACCGAGGCTGTGCATCCTCTCAAGTTCCCTTCAGGATGGGAAGGTGGCGGTGGTTCAGGCGATGGCGTCAGGGTCTGCACATATACAGAGCAGCTCTACCACTGAGCTATACCCACTGGAGTACCACATTCAGAGCAGTCTACTTCTTAAATTTTAATTGTAAATTACCAAATCCCTTTCTGTGTCTGTTATATATCACATGTTTTTCTAATCCCAAGACATTTTAGAAAGCACTTTAATCTACCTCACTGTAACTAGTTCTTTATGCTGTACCACAGCTACATAAAATGTGCACCAAAGAGGAAAAACAAAACACACAACCTCTACCTTTCTTGAAGGATAAAGTGTGTGGTTGCATCAAGGTATATTAATAAGTATACCTTACCAAATAGTAGTTGAAGTAGGATGTGCTAGAAGAATTAATTACTGAAAACAAATACAACTGGGTACTTCTTTGATTCACAAGATTGCTGGCTACCTGTACCATCTTTAATATGAAATAAAACGGCACAGGCAACTATAATTTAATGAACAAGGAACACCAATAATATGGCCTATACCTAAAATTTATTGTTGAGTGGTCTAGAGTGGAAAAGCATATACAAAGATACATAGCAGAATAAAAATGACTTCAGTATATTACAGTGGTTTAAAGGACTATTTAAAAAATGGCAAAGAAATGTGTACAAAAAATATTGTCACAAAAGTTCCAGGGTAGGTGGGAATTCTTAAAATAAAATTTAGAACCTCAACGACAAACATACAATAATATTCCATTTGTCATTTAAAAGCAATAACTTGGTATTTAAAAATATATAACCTATAATTTCATGAATTCAGGCAACTCTACCACTCCCTAATGAATGCTAATTAGTAACACTCAGTAGTAACATAGATTAAATAGACATTTATTGTACCATTGGGAAGGAAGCAAACAGCAAACTAGAAAAAGCCAAGTTCAAGCCTTAGTTCTTAGGCATATCACTTTAGACATGTAACCTAATTCTATCCTACATGTAAATTACCACACACTGCTTTACTGAGGATGAAGCATTATTTTTAAGAGTCAAAACTGACCAAGTACATAATCCAATTCAAACAGAAAAATGTTAATGATTTATCTATTCTTTTAACAATGTTTTACTTTAAAATTGTATGTGTATGAATGCTGTCTGCAACTATTTAAGTGTACCATGTGCATGCAATGCCTGGGGAGGCCAGAAGAGGGAGCTGGATCCCTTGGAACTGGAGTTCTAGAGGTTGTGAGGTGCCATGGAGAAGTGGATAACTGAACCTGGGTCCCCTGGAAGAGCAGCTGGTGCTCTTGACCACTGAGCCAACTCTCCAGTGTTTTAATGTACCTGTTTTTCATCCCACAGTATTTACTTATTTTTACTAACTACATGAGCTGTATTGAAACATGAGCATAAGTCAAAACAACACCCATGTGAAATAAGATCAAGTTCCTTTCAAAATGGACGCATCATTCTCAGCACTGCAAATGCTTTTTATTCATTCAAATGAGCCCTGGCAACACAGCCTCAAACACAAGAACATCACGACAAGAGTAACAGAGCTATAGACAAAATATGGGCGGCAGAGGTGTAGCCAGCACTTATGGTCCAAGTTAGTCAACAAGTAATTGCCATCATGTGTCCCGGGCAAAAGTGGGATGGCAATCCAACCCAGAAGAGCTGAGTGAGGCCCTTCCTTTAAGAGACGAACAGAGTGGTGACAATTAGCCACGCAGGCAGAAGTGTAGGCCCAGTTCAGGGCCTTCTGCAGCGCCCTGTGTCTGGAGACACTGACTTCTAAAAGTGGCCTGTGTGGAACATCCTCAGTTGGCTAGCTATGAGTGGGCAGGCTTTGACCTTGGCAGTGAGATGGAGTCTCTCGAATACTGAGATTCTCCTCTCTCACTTAACTTGCTTAGTAGCTTTAGTTATTCATGCTGACATGTTATTAAGCATCTGACATGGCCAAGGTTTTGCTCTCACCACAAGAGAACAAAGTGTACAGTTTAGGCCTGAAAAGGGCTGAAGCAGCCATCTCAGTCTGCCACACTAAACTCATGCCGAGTATAACTAGCTTCTACTAGAGCCAAGGAAACTCCTGCTAGTATAACTACCTTCTACTACAGAGCCAAGGAAACTCCTGCCAGTATAACTACCCTCTACTACAGAGCCAAGGAAACTTTTAGGTCCATTTCAAGTAATTTCCCTACAGCTACTCTTACCAACTCTGTCAGATTTAATTTCCTGTTCATTCAAAAAGAAGTTACAGCAGATTCTTCTCACTTGAACTCTGGTAGCAGCTGATGACCTCTGATGTCATAATGCCTCAGAACCATCTTTGTCTAAGCTGTGTGCCCCATCTATTCCAAGGCACCATGCCACAGTGATGCACTGCTTCGGTTTAAACACAGACTTGTAAAAATTTACAAGTTACATTTTTAAGTGAATTCATGATAAATTTTTAAAGGGAATAGAAACATTCACGACTTTTCCCACACACAGCACTTCTTGAATCTTCTAGCTTTGGGCAGAATCTTAGGTAGAAGCTGAAAACTCAGCAACTTCAGGGAAAAACTGTGAAATTTAAAGCTGTCAGGTTCAACAGAATGGACTTGAAGCCCTATTTCTATGCTTCCAAATATGTAAGTAAAACATACCACACTGGGAACCATAAGGAAAGCAATCTAGCCCTTAAATTTGGTATTATATATAATCACAAAAAATATGTTATTCACATAAAAACTGTTCAGTAAATCATTCTTATTTGTTACACAAAATTGAAACAAGACATATTTCTTAAGAATTATTAAGAAATAACTTATATAAACTTAACTTATATAAAACATCTATTCTTAATAAGTTAAAATCAAAACCTCTATTGAACCTTCATGAAAAGCATAATGACATAATGTCAAAAGGAGAAGACTTTAGAAGCTCCAATATGTACAACATAAACAGTGAGTCTATAAAACAGAGAAAAGAAATTCTAAGTAAAAGAGCTTTTCAAAAACGAAAGGAGGCTCAGCATAACTTTCTTATACATGCTTTCAAACTAAATATATTTATATTATAATTTGAAGAAATATGAATTGGTATCGCCAGTAAGAACAAATTCTTAAAGTCACATTTGTTAGCTTCAACAATTTATGCTCCTAAAACTTCTTCCAATTGGAAAAAAAAATACTGTCTCTACTATAAAATTTTCTGCTAGGATTTTGTTCTTAAAGTTTAAATTAGTAAGGATTCTTTGAATCACACCACAGAAACAGTCCCCAGATTAGAGAAACAAAGGAAATTTAAACTAATTGTTAATCAATTTAAACTACATTAAAAATTTTAAACATACAATAATATTGTCTATATTTTCCATAAGAATATCTGAAGAACTATTCATCTAATTCTGGGGGGAAGAGTATCCAACTTCTCATCTGTGTAGGTTAAAAAATTAAGTAAGATTAACTGAGATTTGTTTCAAAATAAAAATTCTTGGCTTTACATTAAGTAAGCCATGTCTACGACGTATTTATGCAGCTGGAAGTTAAGGGCAGACTAAGATACAATTTCTTAAAATGTTCAATTGCAAACTGAATAAACATATTTACATGGCTACAATAGTTCAGAAGTATTCTGACAGGCAAAGCCTCTGCACTATGCACTAGGCACCTGCGTGGCACCAGAGCTGCAGAGTGCTCACTCCAGGCCAGTCACTGAGAGCAAGGCAGAAGCTCTGACAGCAGGAAGGAGTCACTCACCTCCTTAATCACACACATCCTCCAAGACACTCAGCTCCAGGCACAGTGGACCCCGATGGAAACAGACTCAACTCCTTTGTCTCTGAGCCGCTCTCAGTGAGTCCTGTGAGGACCAAAGACCAAGGAAATGCACTGTGGCTTTCAGGCTGGCCTGCCACTCTGAAGTCTGACACCACACTGACGTCACACTCTAGCCTGTCACTGCACCCGCAAATTAAAGCAGTTTCTCCAGGAAGAATGTGTTATGATTAAGCTTGCCTTCTAGCCAAAAGATAAAATATGACTTCAATTTCCTTAAATGTGGCATAGAAGATAGGGTAAAATATCAAGGTATATGATTACAGATAGCTTTTGAAGAAAATGCTTAGTGAGAATTTTAAAATAATGCTCTAAATAATTGGGCATGTACTGTTTGTAAGCATACTAACTAAAAGGACTCCTTTTTTAATTAAAAAAAATTTTTTTTGTTTTTTTTGTTTTGTTTTGTTTTTTGAGACAGAGTTTCTCTGTGTGTAGTCCTGGCTGTCCTGGAACTCACTCTGTAGACCGGGCTGGTCTCAAACTCACAGAGATCCACCTGCTTCTGCTTCCTGAGTGCTGGGACTAAAGTCTCCCCTGACCTTGGGTTGTTCAAAGTCAGTACATATTATTTCAAAATTCAACAAATAAAAGACAGAAAGGCGCTGGGCGGTGGTGGCGCATGCCTGTAATCCTAGCACTCGGGAGGCTGAGGCGAGTGGATCTCTGTGAGTTCGAGGCCAGCCTGGTCTACAGAGCTAGTCCAGGACAGCCTCCAAAGCTACAGAGAGAAACCCTGTCTCGAAAAACAAAACAAAACAAAACAAAAACAAAAACAAACAAAAAAACAGAAAGGCTCACCATCCAGAAACAATGATAATTGCTCAGATTGACTATTTACTATGTCAAGCATTTTACAAACCCATGCAGGCCTCATAATCCAAGTGGACAGGTTCTGTTCTTACCTTCATTTTACTGAAAAAAATTGAAGCACACTAGTGGCTAAGTTATTTACTTGTGGTCATAGCTGATGATGAACCCTGAAAGGGTGAGTGTCACCACTGCCCAGGCATTTTATCAGTTACGCTAATGATCAAAAAACATTCTGTTGAAATACACTGAGAGCAAAGTCTGTGTACACAGGAGGTCATCACAGTAGATCGCTGCTCACAACAGGCCCACTGATGTTCCTAACTTTGATTTGATGACTTCCCACTAGTTAGCTAAACAGATGCTTATTTTCAATTTCTTGTTATAAACAAGCAAATAAAAATTTGTCATTGCCTATCTTGGTGCTCTTTGGTGTGTTTAGTTCTGTCTGTAGATGTGTGGTCCTGCAGGAAGTAGTCCAGGTCAAAGGCAACGAGACCTCAAGTCTGATGCTGCATTTTCAAGTTCAGTGCCTTCTCAGATCACAGACAAGTCACCTAGTCTCTGTTTTCTAACACATAATCCTATGGGCCTTTTGTGAGAAGGAGAAAAATCATATAAAGCCACATAATCAAAATCTGGCTTATTTAATGGCTGACTGTATTTCTTTTATAGTTCATTCTCTTTCACAAAATGATAATTTATATGAGAATGGGCAGACCACTTTACCAAACATACTGAAAATATCTTCTTTGAATGTTAATGGTATAATCCTTTTCTGATATGTTAATTGGAGCTGTCTTAAAACCATATCTAACACATAACCTAATGGGTGCTAAAGCATCCCTTTTCTATGAAACTGCTATAACAAAAATTAAAACCAGAGGACAAAATTGTTTCACTATGTAGTCTGAAATATAAGAAAGCAGGCCAACAGTTTGCTAAAACCAGAAGGTTGTACATATGGTTTATAATCCCCCCCTCCTTTTTTAGGTTAAGATTTTGCTAATTTCAATTATAATCAATTTAAACTTTTTACACTAAGAAATAAAATAATCCCACTCTCAGAAAAATAAAAGTCAGTAAAACTTCCTTCACAATTCCAAGGGCAAAATAGCAGAAATCCTATCAACTTATAAAAAGAATGAGATAGCTAAAATATAGAAGGCTTATTATCTCTCACAGCAATTAGACTTTCTATTACCTAATGAAGATTTCCTTATCAGGACAGCTTTGTAATAAAGAGCCTTCCTAAGTTCACTAAGCCAAATAAATGATGCATGTTTATATGCCAACATCTAGGAAAGCCAAGACTAGAGGATTGTGAGGTAGTGGCTACCTATAGCTACAGTGAGACTCTTTGTGATTGGCGGACTTAATAATCAAAATGACTCCACTGAGTGATGTCTAGGATTGGTAACACACAACCCTGGGCATGTTTTGGAGGGCATTTCCTAAGAGGACCAACACGTGGGAAGGTGGGCTGTGTTAGTGGCTGATCACACCACAGCAGACCAGAAAGCAGAGGGAATGCTTCACAGGAACTAGGGGCTGAGTACAAACTTCAAAGTCCACAGCTTCCCCAAATAGTGCCACTACTTGGACAGCTGGGTTCAAATATGAACACTGGAGAACATTTCAGGTGAAAATCATGACAACCTACCCTGTTCTAAACAAACAAACAAACAACAACAACAAAAACCCCAAGCACTCAGAAGAACAAAGTAATGTACTAAAAGTAAGTTTTCTATTATCCTAGTATATCTGATTTAGATGTGATCCCATATCAGAACATTTTAAATAAAATGAAAACATAGCACAGTATTTACAGAATCACACAGTAGGATGGTGGTTCTACATAGCACTGCCCGGAGGAAAAATAATAAAATGAAGCAAGAGATCTGTTTGAAGAGTCTAAGAACTACCAGGGGCATTAAGAGTGACCTAGTCTGGTGATCGGATGGCCAAACACCCTAACTGTCCTGCTGGAACTCTCATCTAAAAACTGATGGAAGCAGATGCAGAGATCCTCAGCCAGGCCCCAGGTGGAGCTCTGGGAGTCCAATCGGTAAGAAAGAGGAGGGATTGTATGAGCGAGAATTGTTGAGACCATGATTGGAAAAAGTACAGGGACAAACAGCCAAACTAGTGGAAACACATGAACTGTGAACCAATAGCTGAGGAGCCCCCACGGAACTGGATCAGGCCCTCTGGATAAGTGAGACACTCTATTAGCTTGAACTGTTTGGGAGGCCCCCAGGCAGTGGGACAGGGACCTGTCCTTAGTGCATGAGCTGGCTGTTTGGAGCCTGGGGCCTATGCTGGGACACTTCGCTCAGCCTGGGTGAAGGGAGGAGGGGACTGGACCTGCCTCAGCTGAATCTACCAGGCTGAGCTGAAACCCCAGGGGAGTCCTTGCCCTGGAGGAGATGGGAATGGGGGGTGGATTGGGGGGAGGTTGGGGGGGGGCAGGAGGAGGGAGGACAGGGGAATCCTTGGCTGATATGTAAAATTAAATTAATTACAAAATTTAATAAATAAATAAAACTTGAAAAAAAATATGTTTTTAAGGACAGTTTAAAAAAAAAGAAAAGAGTGACAAACCAACCCAGCATTTGGCCTGAGAAGTCACCAGAACCTGTATGGCTTCTCTGGGCTCCACTTATTAACTGTTCACAGTCCTCCAGAACCTGTATGGCTTCTCGGGCTCCCCACTTATTAACTGTTCACAGTCCTCCAGAGCCTGCATGGCTTCTCTGGGCTCCCACTTATTAACTGTTCACAGTCCTCCAGAGCCTGCATGGCTTCTCTGGCCTCTCACTTATTAACTGTTCACAGTCCTCCACAGGGAAACGGTGGTGGGCTATGGGCCTAAAAGGGACAGTAAGATAAGGTCCCTCCTCTCAAGATCATGGCAGGACAAACTGGCAGTTTAATATGAGAAAGCAGGCTGTAAACAAATCATTAAAACATAACCTGATTTACAGAGCCCAGAAGAGGAAATGGCTAAATGCCCGGGGATATGTGGAAACATATTAACAATGTGATGGCTGACATAACTATTGCAAGATGAAATCTGTTAGGGGTAGCTATGTTGAGAGCACACATGTTAGCAAAAGATCTAAACACCACACCTACCAAAGCTTCCCAATAGCAGACAAACTATTTCAAGAAAAACATGATTAATGATAAAGTAATTCTCATGTGCCTTGTACAATTCTGTCCAACTCAAATACTTACATTAATCACATTTTCAGGAAGAAAGCTGAGAAAAGATAGACATCTCACTACACTGTTGGAGTTAATCAATTTTAAATCAGTGGGGAATCCTAAATCACAACTAATCTCAATTTTCTTTTCATGTATCTCTAAAGTATAGGGCAAAAGCCATGCCTCATTAAAAGGGAGGGGACCAGTGAGATGGCTCAGCTGGTAAAAGTTATTGCCATGTAAGCCTGACAACATGAATTTGATTTCTGAAGCCCACGGTAGGAGAGAATGAAGTTCCCAGAGTGGGAATATACACCTCCTTTGTACACAAACAAAATAAAGCATTTTTAAAATCCACAGAAGGGTTAGAGTTGGCTCAGTTAAGGTTAAGAGCACTGGCTGCCCTAGCAGAGGACCAGGGTTTGATTACCAACACCCACATGGCAACTCACAACCACCTGTAACTCCCATACCAGTGGATCCAACCCCTGGCCACTGTAGGTACCAGGAACACATGCATACATACATGCAGCCAAAACACACATGTTAAATAATAAAGAAAAAAAAACCCAGAGAAAGTTCAGTGAGGTTCTCCTAAGAATTTTCCACAACACAAATGTTTCAGCATACCTGTAGGGTATCTATCTACAGGGTGACAAAGGGTCCAGCCAGGACTACACCAACAACACACGTTTCAGCTCACCCCAGGCATGTCTGTGAGATGACTCAAGGCCCAGTTGTAATACTGTCATTCTTCAGTCACTTCTCAGTTGTATTTAATCTTAAAAATGCCATCGTTGTCCTTGACTTACTTGACCTAGCAGGATCCTCAGCATTATTGTGCAAATCAGACTTATTATGAAGACCTCAATCTGAAACCCAATTCCATTCATGGGGTCAATTTACTCATAATTAGTATTCAAATAGAGGTCCTTGTAATGAGAAAGAAACACACCTTATAGTCTTTTCTTCCAGTACTTAACACTATTGTAAAACAGGAAGTATAAGATAGCTCATTGGTTGGTTACTGATTTTCATCTCCAAGGTCATTTAATACAAACTTTTCTGATGAGAAAAATACTAGAATGAACTTGACTTTGTGGTACATGCCTGTGATCTCAGTTCCTAGAAGGTGGAGACTGTCTTAAAAATCAAGAAAGGAGAGAGTGGGGTGGGTCCATTTACTATCCAGAAAATATTCAAAGATGTTTTATGTTTCAAGCCGGTGTTCCCTTAGAGATAAAATCTCACAAAACAGCAAACGTCTGGAACAAGTAATTGGAAGAGATGAATGATTTAGGAATCGAATTAGTTCGTAAACACCTGCTTAGGAAGAAACCAATTACAATGAAAAAGGCCTTCATACCACTAGAATCTTCCTCCTTGGAGAGTGGTAGCTATTATTAAAACGTACTTGCTTACTAACAGGACTCAGAACCTTTGAACTTGAGAATATCTAGTCTTAGGTCATTAATGAGCTGCCTGACCTTTTTCTAAAGGCAGTTCAGTAAGAGTCTGATGTAAGACTTTAAAAATTCTCTATTTCTTCTTCTAGTCCTTTCTAAATTCTGCTTTTTGCCTGTTACAACTAATTCAATTAATTTATAAGCTGTGTAGTACCTCACCAATCTACATTACTGAAGTCCTGTTCAAATACTGTCTTCTCAGAGAGCTAACACCCAAGTTGCTAGCTGAGATTGTACTGTATGTTATCCTCAGCCACTGTGAGCAGCTGCAGACTTCTATTTCAAAGCACCTGGCTCTCTGGGGTGCACGCATGGACACAGACTAATCCTGACTCACTTGTCCAACCACATACAGATCCAAGGGACAGGTATGAACTAATAGCAGCAAACAAAACACAACGGAAAGTCGACCATGGTGTCTACACCTTTAACTCGGGCACTCTGGAGGCAAAGGCAGCATAGCTCTGTGAGTTGGAGGCCAGCCTGGTCTACACAGAGAGTTCCGGGCCAGCCAGTTACATACGGAGGCCCTGTCTCAAAACAAATAAAAGATAGCAAAGATACATTAAAACTGGTTAGCATCAGTTTCCTGTGTCCTTACTGTCAGAAGACACCTCAACTTCTGAACTAGAGTACAAATGTGTGGTCACATCTATATTGGCTCTGGAAACTTTTTTTTTTTTTTTTTTGAGCTGAGGACCGAACCCAGGGCCTTGCGCTTGCTAGACAAGTGCTCTACCACTGAGCCAAATCCCCAACCCTCTGGAAACTTTTATACCTTTTCCCTCACACTTGATAGGGGAAAAAAAAAAGGACAGAGCGGTTGATCTTTAATTACATTTTCACTGTATTAAAAATTTAGAAAACTTTCTACTGGCAGTATATGCAGTAAGTAGACTGAAGACATAAGCAGGACAGAATGCACTCACGGCTGAGACAGAGCCTTGGGATGAAGAACCACCTTTAGCTGTACTGCTGACCCAATGAAAGGTCCAGACATCCTGCTAAGTGTTTTTTTCTTTAAAGATTTATTTTTATTCCTGTGCATGCATATGTGTGCATATCCCACATGCATATGGTACCCAGAGAGGCCAGAAGAGAGTATTAGATATTCTGGAGTGGAGGTTATAAGCGGAGTAATTTACAACTTCAACTCTAAGTCAGCTACACATCTTTACATTAAATGTAACAGACAAGAATTAAGGACTGACGTGTATTAATTTAAGCAGCAGCTTCAGTTAGCACTGGCTCTGAGGAGCATAAATTATGGATACACTAGCAGATTTTAGAAACAGGCCAACTTAGTGGATTTCCTCTGGCAGATGCTCCCATTTTACTTGTTTCAAAACAAAGTCTCCTTATGCAGCCCAAGCTGTCCTAGAACTCACTATGTAGTCAAGACTGGACTCAGGACCCTCTTGCCTCGGCCTTTCTCAGGGCCAGGATTATAGGTGTGCACCACCATACCTGGCTAGACATCACAGAACTGAAGAAAAAAAAATTCACTCATGTGTTTCTTTTCTTTCCATAAAACACACACATTTTCCTAGCAGCAACCCTTGGGTTACAGGACCTTCTTGCCAAACAAAAAATTCAGGCCCAAATAACAACCTGGCAGCCATCTCCCAAAGCTTGGTGTCTGAATGCCAAGGCAGGGTAAGCAGAGGTTTTCATCTCCTACTAGCTGCACTGGACCTAATTGCACATACTTCCAGCCCAGCTCCAAGAGGTATTTGAATTTCACATTAAACGAGACAGCAGCTAAAATAAAAAGCGGACTGCTTATGCTTTAACAAAAAAAAAAAATCACACACAATGAGGTCTGCCTCTAATGTTATTTTTGAGAGACTGAATTTTCTATCTCCTCTTATTTGTATGTTATTAATGGATTTCTTTTGTTATGCAGCATTTCAAAATCAAATTCCTAAGAGTTGGATATGAATAAATGGAAATTTCTAGGACCCCCACCAGCTCTTCATATGTTCACTGTTTCAATAAAAAAAAATGAGTGTACACAGCAGTAGAGACTGAATGTGCAAGCTGTTCACATGTGCATTAACACTGTTTCTAAAGCTGGAAAAGAACAAATCCCTACATTAGGCTTTGCTTATGTTTTAGTATGTAATTCTACCAAGATTTTTATAAAACACAAAGGTGTTTGGTGAACACTGCAGGATTGCTGTTTGAGAAATAGACACAAACATACCAGACCCAATCTGGCTATAACTTTGAAGAATAGAAACAAATGTAGCTTTTGCTTAGCCTTGGAGGGATATGTCTAAAAGGATAGAACCAGGAGGCAAGGCAAGAGACCAGCTTGTGCTTACAATGAGGCCTTGTTTTTTAACGCATGCCCACTGGCTCAAGGCCTGGTTGCCGGCTGCTGGGTTTCTGAAAAGGGACTGGACTCTCTCAGGTCTCAGACTTCACTAGAAGAGGGTGATCCACTGATGAACTCATCGCCCGACACATCACTGGAGCTGGTAGAAACTAGAGGAGTTGGGCCTCCATGAAGGAAAGGGATCCCTGGCAAGGCCGCCCACCCTTCCGTTTCTCCTCCTTTTTTCTCTCTGCTTTCTGGCCACCTGGAGTTGAGTGGCTCTCCTCCACACTGCCCAGAATGGAAGGTGGCCACTCTAATAGGCAACCACGTTACATAAATCAAGTTCCCCACTGACAACTGAGAGCATTTTTCATGGGCTTGTGGCCATCTGTGTATCTCCTTTGGCAAAGCATCTCACCAAGTCTCGCTCACATTTTAACTGGGTTTTTTGTCCTCTTGCCGCTGACCATTGCTATTTCTCAATGATGGAATTACATACACTCTGTGAAGACTCACATTATTTTCTACAGACAGAACTTAAATCAATCTTATTAATTTGTCTAAGTCAGATTTTCTCTAATAACTAATAACAAACTAATCCAATCTTCCAGTTTCATTCCTTTAAAGTAGTAGGGAAAAAAATGAAGTTAACTCTGGACATAATCTCTTACAAAGGAATACTTATTTTTTTTTTTTTTAAAAAGGTGCTGTAAGAGAAACTGTTAAGAAGAACTTTTAACATGTTAATTATAAATCCTGGCCACATGTCGACTTATCTAAGAACTAGACTGAGCAGTCACTAAGGATAAGCTACTGGAAGAGAGGAGGAGAGGAGGAGAGGAGGGACTGTAGGGCCACACGAACACAATGTCCAGAGCTCTGCAGGCTCACCACCAGGTTTCATTCTCCTCCAAAGCCTATCAAGGTCAGCGATGGAGACTATAAAATAGTTAACTCAAGAGGGTGTAGGTTCACCACCCAGCATGTGGCTGACCACAATTAAGGGAAGTTAATGTCCTTTTTTAGAAATTACAACTGCATTTAAAGAGCCAGTGCAGATGCATTAACCAAGGATATAAAACGGCGATTAAAATTTTTTGTGTAAATCTTTTTTAGAGAAAACAAGCATCTTTGGCAAAAGTATTAGCCACGGTTCTAAAGTGTACTTCACACAACCAAACAGAAAAGGGCCTTTATGAAGTCTCATTTTTAAAAATTCTCCCAATGTTCCAATATTGTTTTTAAAAGTATGTGTGTGTGTGTGTGTGTGTGTGTGTGTGTGTGTGTGTTCATTTCCAGAGCTGGGAAGCCAGAAACATCAGATTCTCTTAGAGCTGGAGATACAGGCAATTGTGAGCTGCCTCCCATGTGATGTATGCTGGGAATCAGCTAGCAACTCTGGCCTCTAGAAAAGCAGGGTGCACTCTTAACTGCTGAGCTCTCTCTCCAGCTCTAGATCACTTAGCTCCCAAACAACAAGAAACATGCAGGTTCCATATTCTGTAGAGAAAATTTCTACTGAAAAATCCATAAGGGGAGGGAGAAGTCCAAGACTTAACAATTTAACCATATTTTAAAGATAGTGATACATGAAGTATATTAGCATGGCCTCCCCCTTTGTATTTTTGAGACAGGGTCTTACACCTAGCAAAGGCAGGCATCTTACTCTTTACATAGCTGAGGTGGGCCTTGACCTGTTGATCCTCAGAGGAAGAAGAGAGGATGTTGGTTCCCATGGAACTGGAGATACAGAAGGTTATGAGCTATCATGTGGGTGCTGAGAACTGAACTTGAGTCTTCCACAAGAGCAACAAGTGTTCTTAACCATTAAGACATTTCTCAGCCCCCTAGCTTTTTTATTTTTATTTTTGGTTTCTCGAGACAGGGTTTCTCTGTGTAGTTTTGTTCCTTTCCTGGAACTTGCTTTGTAGCCCAGGCTGGCCTCGAACTCACAGAGATCCACCTACCTCTACCTCCTGAGTGCTGGGATTAAAGGTGTGTGCCACCACCGCCTGGCGCCCCCCAGCTATTTTAAGTAAGCACACGTGAACTTATGGTATGTATGGCCAGTGGACAGCTTCTGGTGTCAGCCCATGCTTTCCATCTTGTTTTGAGACAGAATTCTCTTTATTGTCTCCTATTGTGAATGTCAGGCTTGCGGGCCCACAGATGTTCCAGGGATCCTCCTGCCTTAGGAAGGCTGATGTTATAGGTGGATGCTACTGTCTGTCTAGTTTTACATGGGTTCTGAGTATTTGAACTCAGGTCCTCAGGGTGTGTGGCAAGCACTTTACCTACAGAGCCAACTTTCAGCTTGGCTGAAAAGCTGCTTTTACATATGGTTCAATACACAGTAAAATTAGTCTACTTAAATCATTCCAATCAATGTCAGAACTAGAAAAAGAAGAGAGCTGGGTATGTAGCTCAGTGGGTAGGTCATGCATGAAGCCTCGGGTTTAGTCCTCAGTACTGCATAGAATGAGGTATGGCAACACAAGGAAGGGAGAAGCACGTATATCAGGAGTTCAAGACTACCCCATACGGCAAGTCAAGGAAAGTCTGGGGTACAGGAAACTCTGTCTCCATAACAAAACGAGACCGGAGAGACAACAGATCAGCAGTTCAGAATACTGACTGCTCTTCCAGAGGACCCAGGTTCGATTCCCAAGACCACTCACAACCATTTGTAACTCCAGTTCCAGGGGACTTGACATCCTCTTCTGATCTCCATGGGGCCTGCATGCACATAGCACATAGACATACATGTAGGCAAAACACCTATTATATATATATAATAAAAACAAACAAATCTCAAAAAACAAAAAACATACTACCTTTAAACAAGGAAAGCCCAAAATGAATACTACTTTTCCAGGCTAAAATTAAGACTATAAAATGTTTAATTCCTATCAATTATGAAAATGTAGTTACATTTTATATCTTCCTATAGTTTCTTTTAATATTTAGTTATGTCTTAAAAGATACAAGACATATAGAACAAAAGAAAATATAATAGTAAGTTGATTCTGTTTTCCAGGATGATTTACTGATCCACAAAATTAAGCAAATGGAACAGGCGCACATGACTGGATAACTTGGGGGCTCTCTAGGGCACTTTCGTTCCCTGTGTGTATATATATATATATATAGCATTGATGCTTTCTGTATATCGATCAGGAGCTGGGGATCTAACTCAGTGGCAGAGCACGTGTCCAGCATGTATAAAGCCCTGGGTTCAATCTCTGTTTGGAGATGGGTAGACACGGTACTGAAATTCCCTCCTTCTGACTGAGGCAAAAATCAATCAGACAATTTGGAAACACATTTTCAGAAGAAATAAAAATAGCACAATTTGAGGAGCTATTTCTACTATAGAACATTTTTGGATATGATTGCTGAAAGCATGAATTTTTAAGTAGTGAAGAATATGTTATTTCTTGCTCCTGTTGGGTCTGATGGAATTAAAGATCATTTCCTAAATCAGAATAAAACATATCCATGGGGGTGTTTAGCGCTCTCTGTTACTGTTCTTACTAACTAAATAGTTGGTATTTTTAAAAAGCCACTTACATTATGGCTGGAAAGCTGACTCAGTGGTTCAAAGTGTGTGCTGCTCTAGAAGGCCAGAGTTTAGATCCTGTCACCTACACCAGGCTGCTCTCAGTTCCAAAGGATCCCACACTCTCCTCTGGCCTCGGCTGACACCCACACACATAGCATTCTTTTTTATTTATTTTTTTAAGCTGAGGATCGAACCCAGGGCCTAGTCTACACATAGCATTCTTTACATGGACATCCACAAACATAAATAAAAATAACAAAATATATCAACTAAAAAATACTGCTAGCTCATACTTTTTGCATTGCACAGGTTGTTGAGAGCTGGGGTTTAGGCAAACATAATTTGCTTCAATCATGTGACACGGTGGAGTATACATTTCCAGCAACACCTCCTGGTGGCCTGTCACTTTCTGTGGGGCACAGTGTCTGCTGCAGTACAGTATGATGACCCCAAGCCTGTCCCTCTCTGGCTCACACCCCAGGCCCGAGGAAGCCCAGTTGCTTTTCAAGTCTCAAGTATTACAAAAAGTCTTGGCACACTGTCTTCCATTTTGGTTTACTGAAAAACTGGCACCAACTGGTGATCCCCTGATGACCACTCTTCCCATGTGGGGTAATGGGCCCACATCCATCCATCAGGTTAACTCCTAGCCAAACTGAAGCAAGCCATGATTTTCTTTTTAAAAGCCATCTACTCACTCATTTATTATGTGTGTCTGTGTGTACCTGGGACAGGGTGGTGGTAGTGCTCAGAACCAGGCTTTTTCCTTCGGCTACATGGTCCTAAAGCCTGAGCTCAGGCTAATCTTGCTGGTCCTAGAGCAAGCTCCTAAGGCACAGAAACATCTGTTTTGGGATAGTTCATTATAGTAACAGATAACACGTCCCTCCATCTTTCTCCAAACTCTTCTAGAGCCCACCTCAACCATCCTACTGAAACTGTGTTCTTAAAGATCAATCAATATAGTCTCATGATCAACAAACCAGTGGTCTTGGGATTCTCATTCTTTTGGTATCTACACAGCTTTTGACACCTGGAAATCTTTACACTCTTGGACTCTGCTAAATGCTCTGTAGCACTGGCCAAGGGTCTCTGGACTGACTTTCTAAATTTCCTTATGCACTGTATTTTTTTAAAAAGAGTTATGAATTTTACGTATATGGGTGTTTTGTCTGTATGCACATCTGCACACAAGAAGACTACAAGCTACAGACAGTTGTGAGTTGTCATGTGGATACTGGGAACTGAACTCAGGTCCTCTGTGCTCTTAACTGCTGAGCCATCTCTCCAGTCCCCCATGTACATATTTCTAATCATATCCCTAAAATATGTATGTTCTGATGTAAATTCCCACCCTTTTCCACAATAGGGCTGATGGCAGCAGCAACAATATCAAGCACTGTGTGTGCCTGGCTCACACCCGGCTGGCTCCTTATACAGTACATATAAAATCCTGTATACTCTATAAATACATATGTAATCTGTACCCAAGAGTTAGCATAATACTAACTCTTCTGATACATTTTATTTGTAAGTTGAAAAATTATTGTTAAATTATCACCTGACCTTTGAAGATTCAATTTAGCCAAAACTCATGTTATATTATACATGTCAGAAATTATTGATTACCTATTCACTAGTTTTAATGACAAATGTTTAAAAAATCTGTTGAAAAGTGATATTTATTTTAATTAGCTAACTATTTATTATTATTACTATTATTACTGTTACTGTTACTATTAATATTATTATTATTATTATTATTATTATTATTATTATTATTATTATTTTGAGACAGGGTTTCTCTGTAGAACATTCCTGGCTCTCCTGGAACTCACTCTGTAGACCAGGACAGTCTGGAACTTACAGAGATCCATCTGCTTCTGCCTCCCGAGTGCTGGGATTAAAGGGGTGCGCCACCACCACCCAGCTTATTGTTTTTGAGACAGGACTTCACTATGTAGCCTTGTCTAGCCTTGAGACTTGCTTGTAATGATTAAATTAAAAAAAAATCAGTGTGTGTGTGTGTGTGTGTGTGTGTGTGTGTGTGTGTGTGTTGTGGGATGTCCTGTATGTTATGAATAAATAAAACTCTGATTGGCCAGTAGCCAGGCAGGAAGGATACGGTAGGCGGGACAAGGAGGTAAAGAATTCTGGGAGGTGGAAGGCTGAGGCAGAGAGATGCTGCCAGCCGCCACTATGAGTACCAACATGTAAGATACTGGTAAGCCACGAGCCATGTGGCAAGGTATAGTCTTATAGAAATGGGTTAATTTAAGATGTAAGAACAGCTAGCAAGAAGCCCAACTAGGCCAAACAGTTTAAATAATATAGGTGTCTGTGTGTTTATTTTATAAGTGGGCTGTCGGCCTGTGGTGGTATTGTGTTCCCCACAATATTGTGCACCCCAATAAATTTATCTGGGGTCAGAGAACAGACAGCCACTAGAACAGAGCCAGAAATGGTGGCTAGAAAATGGGTCAGAGCAGAAGTTGGGCGGTGGTGGTGCATGCCTTTAATCCCAGCACTTGAGAGGCAGAGCTAGCTGGATCTCTGAGTTCAAGGCCACTTTAGAAACAGCTAGGCATGGTGACACACGCCTTTAATCCCAGAAACCCAACCTTTAATCCCAGGGAGTGGGGGCAGAAAGCAGAAAGGTATATAAGGCCTGAGGACCAGGAACTAAGTTAATTAAGCATTTCGCTGGTTTAGCATTCAGGCTGTGGAGCAGCAGTTCAGCTGAGAGCCATTGGGATGAGGACACAGAAGCTTCCAGTCTGAGGAGACAGGATCAGCTGAGGAACTGGAGAGGTGAGGAAGCTGTGGCTTGTTCTGTTTCTCTGACTTTCCAGCATTCACCCCAATAACTGGCCTCAGGTTTGATTTTATTAACAAGACTCTTTAAGATTCCTGCTACATCGGCCTGCCTGGGCTTGGCGGGATCCAGAGAGAAAACTCCAGCTACATGTGTGCGTGCACATGTATGCTATGACGTGTATGCAGAAGTCAGAGGACAACTCTGGAGTTGGTTTTCTCCTTCACCTCTACGTGGGTTTGAGAGATTGAACTCAGGTCACCAGGCTCGTGGGAGCCCACACTGGTTTCCAAGTGAGATCTGGGCTTGCTTTACCCAGCAGGGATGCTAAGGGGATGATGTGACCACAGGCGTGGTTACCAGGTGTGTGGAAGGGGCTGCACTTGGCTGTGCGGTGCGTTTTGATCTAGCAAGGGGGAGGTCTTTTGTCCCACCCCTTGACATTGTTATAAAAAGCCCTTTTGAAGAAAGAGAAGGGGCCACTGGGTTTTTATTTAGGTTGTCCTGAAGCTATCCTGTGTTTCTGTCTCCTCTCTGCTATCTTTCTATCTACAAATTTCTTACTCCTCTCTCCTCCTCCTAGTAACCCTGTAAAGCTGGCCTCCACACAGGCTTTGGGGCAAGTGCCTTTACTTGCTAAGCGATCTCAACAGCTCACAACTACTAGAATTTAAAAGGAACTTAAGAAGTACAAGTGGGCCATTTGTATAGCTCACTTAATGATATGCTCTTAGGAGGCCACGAACACATGGTTTCAAATATAGAAAAGTTTTACAGTTTTAAAAAATGGAACTTGAAGTTTCTGGTGGGGGTGAGGTGGAAGTACTATTACCCAAAGGATTCTTAGACAACTCACACCACTCACATATGAGCCAATGTGCGTGCCAAAGGCCATGTCTTCTTGATACACTTCATGGTAGAGAACAGTAAACACCTAACAGTGACTAAATGTCTATGTACAGTTATAGCTTCTGTATATCATAACACTTTATATTTCATAGTAAAAAAAAATCTTTTAACAAGTGTAAAGTCAGGCTGGAGAGATGGCTCAGTGGTTAACAGCACTGGCTGTTCTTCCAGAGGTCCTGAGTTCAATTCCCAGCAACCACATGGTGGCTCACAACCATCTGTAATGAGATCTGGCGCCCTCTTCTGGCCTGCAAGCAGAATACTGTATACACAATAAATAAATAAATCTTAAAACAAAAGTGTAAGGTGACAGGAGAGGCCAGAAACTGCAAAAGAAACAGACTTTAGTAAGCAAATAAATTCTAGAGGGAAAAAAACAGCAAAGATATGATTACGTCAAATGAAAGGCAACACCTCCCCAAGCAGACTGATGTGATCAACAGTGTTTACCATGAGGCTTTGGTGGGCTCCACACACAACTTGGCAGTAGCCCTTCACTCTGCATCCACTCTCTCTTCAGCAGCTAGTCTGAAAGGTCTGTCACTCTTCTCAAACCAACTGCTCAATCACTTCCCTCAACTCCATGTTGTCTGCTCAAGAACCCCAAGCTTAGCTGCAACTGTAGTTAGTACAACTGAAGGAACACTCAGCTTCCTTCAAGTCTCCAGATTGGGAACTCACCCACAATTATGCAGGACACTTAAATTACAATTTTAATTCTTAGCTCTTAGTGAAGTAGAGAAAAAAGCACTACAAATGAGAGATGTGGTGGTCACAAGCAGAAAGGACTGCTGTGACTTTGACAAGAGATTTATATTTGCTTCTATGGAAAGGCTTTGGCCCTATTTTCTAAGAGTTGCTTATCTATTTCCTGGATGCATGGCTAAGTAGATGTTAACTGCTATTTCTCTCTCTCTTCCTCCTCCTTCTCCCTCGACAGCAATTTGCCCTAAAAACAAAAGTTTCTGATAAATTTATAAAATTGTCTTTAGTAGACAAATCATACTTTCTCTCTTACCTATACATTTCAGAGATTTTTCTCAAGGAAAAGGTACAGCACCAAAGAATATTAATAGTTTCATTTAACATGTATCTACTTTTTAATAGACAAAGGAAAAATATCATAGTTCATGAAAGCAAGGAAAAAAGGCTCAATGATTTATGCCAAATAGAACACAGCTATTTATCAGACACTCCAAGTAGATAGTTACCACCAAACTTCTTGAATCAACCTTGAACTTCTTCCATGGAAACTCCTCTGTGCCAAATGATGACTAAGGGGAATTCTCCTGATATTCAGCCCATAGACCCAGTGTTCAAGTCTGTGGCTTTATATCTTTGTATCGATAATCTATTTACTTCTTTTACTTATGTATGTGGTATATGAATGTGTGGGCACCACATAAAGCTGGCCATCTTGTTGCCTTAAGATAGGGTTCCCACTGAACTGGAGGCTTGTCCCTTTCAGATAGTCTGGGTGGTCGGGAAGTTGCTGGGGTTACAGGCGCATGTAACCACAGCTAGTTTTCTAGGTGCATGCTGGGCATCTGAGATCAGGTCCTCATGCTTGCACACAAGCACCCTTACCCCCTGAAACATCTACCCAGCCCCCAAAGGGGTTTCAATTTATATTTGGAAGATATTAGAAGTCTCAGAATATTTTTAAAAAGATCTTGCTAGGACATGTATCTGTTTTATTATAGGTTTGCTACATTGCACATCTAATGTCTAACATGTTACTTTAGGTTAAACATGGCTAAAAGGCTATCAAGAAACCAAACTTAAGAAACCTGATCTATCTCCATTCTCAGGGAGAGTAATACTGATCAAATAAGACTAACCTTCAGTGCTTACACACTGGGTTATGGCAATCCACCCACCCGTGCACCTAAGCAGTTAAGGACAGAAGGCCTTGGCCATGAACCTATTAATATTTTATGTATACCTCCTCAGAGTAAATGTGGACTAGAGAGCATATACAGTCAACAGGCTGAAAGCAAGGAAAACTGCTATTTAAGTTAGATTTCAAATTTAACAGGGATGTTAGAACACAAGCTAAGCTACAACTAAATCAAATGGTCAATTTCTCAAAAAACAAACAAAATGTCCCTGGAGTATAGACGAATTTCTAAACGGTCTTATCAAATAAAGAACACGGAGTCAAATATAGGAGTGAAAGCCTTAAAAATTAGGGAAATAGTGAGAGCCACCAGCTCTGTATCTTCCAAAATGCAAGCTACTTCCTGTCTAACCTGCACCTTTATGGTCTTGCTGTTCTGCCCTCTCACTGGCTCTTAGCCCAGTTACCTCACTTCCTTGTCACTGCCTGTCTGTACAGACCTCCAGGTCTCTATGGTTGGTACTGGGATTAAAGGCGTGTGTCACCATGCTTGGCTCTGTTCCTTAGTATGACCTTGAATACACAAAAACCCTGCCTGCCAAGTAATCAGATTAAGGGCGTGTGCTATCACTGCCTGACTTTTGTGTTAATGGCTTGCTATTTCTTCTGATCTCCAGGCAAACTTTATTTATTAACATACAAATAAAACATCATATTTCAGCACAAATAAACTATCACCACACTGGAGTTTTGGAACAGCAGAGTGGCCAACAGACAAGCCAAAGGCTTAAGATTCTAGTAAACAGTGAATAAAGGTTGTTCTTCAACCTGCCTAGCAGAATTCAGGATATCAGGAAAGAAATAAAAAAATCATGAGAAAGAAACAAGGTTAAGCACACACAATTGGAGAGAAGGGAGGTATGCACACATACAGCTGAAGAACTGCTGAGGATTATGGAAAATAATGCAATTCAAATAATTTCCTAAAAACTGTTTATCTGCTTTTCCTCTCTCCGCTCTCTTCCCTCCACGCGGTCGCTGTTTCTCTGGTTCGTTCTCTCTCTTTCTCAATAAAGCTCCAAAAGGTTAAAAATATTTATCTTACAGGTATGGGTATTCTGTCTGCATGGATATCTGTGTACCATGTGCACACCTGGTAGCCTTGGAGGCCTCTAGAGTTACAGATGGTTGCTAACCACCAGGTGGGTGCTGGGAATCAGATCTGGGTCCCTCTGCAAGAGCAGCCAGTGTTCTTAACCTCTAAGCCATTTGTCCAGGCCCCAGTTCACATCATTTTAAAGGCTAGACTCTAGTGAAAATTAGTGGCAGATGTGTAAGGAAGCACGCTGACAGCTAGTCAAGTGGAATAGTCACTCAAGACACTCCAAAATTAGAGACAGCCCTTTTGATTCTAATAGCAGAAGAGAGGCAGGAGAATGAGATTCCTATCTGGCAAGAAAAGGGGGTTCTGAATGCCTTATAAACCTAGAATTACTGGAGGCAAGCAGCTATGGAGCTTGAGGTCACCTTCAGCTGTGCAGCCTAGGTAACAAGATTATCTCAAAAACCAAAACAAAGTCAGGACAGTGCACACCTTCTTAGAAAGCATGTTACTGGCCCTGTTAGCTGAGGCTCACCATGCACGGTTCACCCCAGAACTCTTCCCCTGTCGGGCAGCCTCATACTTCCATAATGAAAGAGTTCTTGTTTGCATTATCAGAATACCTGCCAAATGTTTGATGGCATATGAAGAAAATTATTCTAGGTGAAATTAAGTTCCTGAGCAGGATGGAAAAAGGCCACGTTCTGTATAAAAAGCCTTCATAGCTTGCTTTTTTTCCAATTAATTTGACCACAGGGCCTATCATCACACAGGCTCACTCAGGAGTCGCCAGCACTGGTGAGTCTCACAGAGGTTAAGTGAGTATCGCCAAGTTAGGAGATGAACACACTGGCTTCACTATGAACAACCCATCTATGCTACCCTTCAGAGCCAGGTGGTCTTTGCAATCGGGAACTTTCTCCCCATAGTCCTCTTCTTGCATTCCCACTGTTTCTGAGTACTTAAAAAAAGCAAGTCTCCCTTCCACTGAAGAGCCAGAATGCTCTATAATCTGCAATAATGCTAAATAATAGAATGCTCTATTATGATTAAATGCTCTATAGGATTAAATATATAAAATAATTTTGAAATCAACTTAGGTTTACACATTTTGTTCATCTGAAATACTGAGAGAAAAGAAGTCAGCAAAACACACAAAAGTAGAGCTGGTTAGTGTCCCATAGCAGCCATGGGTTATAGTCCTGCATCCAGGCACAGTCCAGGCAATAAACACTTTAGACACCTTAAAGAACTTGTTATTACACAGCAAAGACTTCCACTAAAAATAAAGTGCAGACAAGTGATACTTGTGATGCTCAAGGTCACGAGGTGGAGTCAGTGTTGAGAAACAGGACAGATTTCTTGAGCACCTCGCCCATTCCCATGTCTAACTGCTAACCTCCTTGTTATGAATTTTCAAGCTTAAATGTACACCCACCTCCTTCCCATGTGCCAATCCTGGAAAATGGCATAGTGGGGGCAGTTCACAAAATAGAGGTATTTTAGGAAAGCATCATGTAACTGCCTGGCACATGATGGCACTGAACATTCAGTATTCTCCCCACATGTTCTCTCTAGAGCTCTTCAAAGTACCTTCTAAGCCTCAAATTCCTGACCTGGCATTCGTATGTACAACACGATTTTCCCTAAGGAAAGACATATGGTAATTTATGCTTTCTCACAAAGTCTCCCAAAGCTACAGCACTCACCCCAAGCTCAGAGATGGAATTTTAATCTTCAGAATACGCCAAAGACTTGGTCATCAAGTATTCCAGACGGTGAAGCCAGTGCTCATTAAAAAATACTAGTAAAAGATCATAAACATTACCTGCTATCTCAAGAGTAAAGTCTGTAAAAGCATAATGACACATCCCTCTTTCAAGTTCTAAAACAAACACGTTGGATTAAAAATATTAGAAACTACTTAAGTTTATCTTCCTAGCAAGCATCATAGTGCGTTTAAAGAACTAAAATCAGCAAAGTATTGTTCCAAACACATCCATAGTTAATGCAAAGCTGAAAACAGAACTGATTCCAAACAAGGATATGGGACTGCAGTACACTTTACAATTCGCTGCCATTTTCATTTCACTTTAAATAATTTTAAATGATGGGCTGTATTGCAACGCAAATTTTTATGTCTGAACCACCTAGTTACTCTGTGCCTGACTGTAAACGCTCTTCCTTTCATTAAGTAACTGAGCTCACGCCAACAGGCCTTACCTATTACTTTAGCAAATACAGTGCAGAACTGCAGCAAAAGTCGTGATTCCACTATAAAGCAAGAACAGTGAAATTCAAGAATGCTAAACTGCCTGAATGGAAAAATCCTGGTCTCAGCACACAGTTCTGCCAGCACCGCCAGGAGCAGTGGCATATGTGTGGAAGGCACAGGGACGGACAGCCACAGCTGTTGGTGAGCTTGTCTATGAAGGATGAGATTTCCTCCAGACCTTAGCTAAGTTACTAGCCACACAGTAGCTCAGCACACAACAAGCTGCGGCTCTAAGTAAGGCACAGCCTACTAGGACAGACAGAGAGCAAAGCCCTCCCTCGCTCACCAGACAGTCTCTTGCTAACGAAGCTGTGTTCTGCTCTTCTGCTCTTTGTCCCAGGCTTCTGCTTTCTGCAGAACGATGCCACCGTGCTCTCCCTCCTTCCCTTCCCACCAGAAGCTGAAGCACACCGCAATCTTCCGGAGCTGGTCTTTCCTATGAGCATGCTCGGTATCTTACTTAAATGACTTGGTATCTCAGCACGCCATGACCTACTTCCAAACAAACTCAGAGAGCTGCACACTCCAAGATCATCCACTGTAATCACTACACACAGCTGCCAAATGTTAACTGGACAGACTTAAACTTTGAGGTTTTGGTGCTTCATTTAACTTGATGTGACAAGAACTACTTCTATATTTTTATTAGAACACACCCTTACATTTCAATATTTTTAAAGATTTATTTTCTTTTTAAATACGTGTCTCTGTGTGTGTAGGTGTGTGCGTGTTAGTGGAGGAGAGAGGCTCAGACCTCCCTGGAGCTGAAATGACAGGCATCTGTGTGCTGAACTGGGTCCTGCAAGTGCAGCAATCAACACAATATGCCGAGATGCTGGCATAAATTGGAGTTTTAAGACATCTAGTCTGTGACCCCCAAACATAAATGCCAGCACTGAAAAAGCGGCAAACTTGAATCCATTACCTCTGCAGCTGTCTTCCTGCCTATCCACCGGCAGCACGACCTTGATCTAGGTGGCGCTGCTTTGCATCATTGCTGCTTCCTCTTTCTTTTCAACCCTACCCACATGGGGCTTAGTTGTCTCTTTAGTTTTCTATACAAGTGTTTATTCTCTAAAGAAGTATTTAATTTCTCTTGTGTGAATAGCAGTGAGCTGAAAAGCTGCTATATATTTGTGCCAATGTTTGCTATCCTCAAATTAAAGTTGATTTTTTTCTAACCTACAGATTATATAATACATTATAGATGATGCTGCACAACAGCAGGTATGACCCAAATATTGCTAAGTGTAGAAAACAGAATTTTTAAATTTGTGTGTGTGTGTGTGTGCTGAGATTATAGGTGTGTGCCATCACTCCAGGCAAAATTGCTTAAAGAACAAGTTTTACAAAAATGGCAGGAAACCATGAGTTTACACATACATATTTATATCAGAACATAAATCATTTGCCTTGGGTTGCTGGGTAAGCTGTAGCAACAGCCATGAACTTTGGGGTGATGGAGATTTATCTCATTTCAATCCCCATGAAGAAACCTGGCACACAGTCCAACAAAACCCAACCACAAAACTCTTCATACTCACTTCCTATTTCCCTCTGGGCAGACAAGCAGAAACAAGAAATATTTGTAGTGTCTGTACACTTAACACGTACGAAGATGAAGGCGGCGAGCCTCTGATGGAGCAGAGCTAATGCCATCATTAAATGGGCACATATGCTAACCAGTGCTTTTTACTTCATCACAGCCCTTCTTGGTCACAAAACCTGAAATACTACCCTACAATCCCAGCACAAACAAGTCGGAGGCAGGAAGATTGTGAGATTGAGCCAGTCTTGGCTATACAGCAAGTTCAAGGCCAGTAAGAAGCACATAAGGAAATACTGCCTCAAAATAAATAAATAAATAAATAAATCGAGAACTAAAGATGGAGAGCTGGCTCAGTGCCCTTGCAAAGGAACCAAGGTTGGTTCTCAGCACCCATATCGGGAGGCTCCCAAACTGCCTCTAACTCCATTTACAGGTCTCTGTGTGCATCCACATTCAAATGCACATATCAACACAGACATATACACATAGACATAATCTGAAATACTTTTTAAAAATCAAGGACTAAAGATGTAACTTGGATTGAGTGCTTGCTAGCATCTGTGGGGCTCTGGGTTTAACCTTCAAACAGAGAAAAAGTGTATGGAACCCACATTTAATTTCAGCACTTTCCCAGGGAAAATTGTGTTAATTTCAAAGAAAACTACCAACAAAACATTTTCTTCAGCATCCTTACTGCCAAAGAGCTTTGGAGTTTTAGGTTTATGCGTAACTTCAGAACACTTTACCTTTGGGAAAAAAAAAAAGCCTAGGAAGAGAAAGAACAAAGGGTAAAAGCAGGTACAAAAGACTGAAAGTCTAGAGGAAGTGCAGAAAGCATTGTGAGGAGGCAAGTTCCTTTAGTTTTTACGAGGGTCAAGTTCTGAAATGCCTAGGTGACTGCTAAGGGTATGGAGACAAAGGAGAAGCACATGGCCAGGAGTGAGGCCAGGGTCTGCACAGAGCCAGGAACCTACATGGGGACTTGAGTAGTGACACTGGCTACAGGAGCAAAGACGGCATCAACACTAGGAAGAGAAAGCAGATCATTATTCTAGGAAGGAATCTGGAAGCAGACAGCCAGACAGCAAGCATCCTGCACTCTGAGCAACACAAGTCTGGAAAAAGACACACACACACACACACACACACACACACACACGAAAGAGGACACATTCAAAACAGGCAACTCAGGCAACACGGGCACAGTTCTGTTCTCTTTCATTTCATCCTTTAAATCTCTCCACATGACTCCACTTCCTTTTGGCATGATTTTTCCCTCTCCTATACATTTCACAGTAATTAGAGGTCTTTTTTGTTTTTGTTTGAAATAGGGTTACACTATGTAGCCCAGCAGGCTGTGAGTTTGTGACTGTCTACTCAATCTTTAGATAGTAGAATTATAGGTGCATAATACCATGCTTTCTCTTGTTTATGAATCTCTATCTTATATAATCATCTTTTAATTGACAGGCTTTCCCTTTCTACAGCAATGTCCGAAACAAACACTTCCTAATAAGAACGAATACTTACAGAATTCAACAGAGATATCCTTTTTCTCTGACAATTACATGTTCTCGGAAGACTTAAATATACCTGTTTTTTTCTTTTTCTTTTTTTAATTTGACACTTAACCAACAGTGGGAACAGAACGACCAAGAATGAAAATGAACATGACTTTTCGCTGTTGTTCTGAGACTAGACCTTGCTACACCAGCCAGGCCAGCCTCAGGCTCATGGTTCTCCGGCTCATTTTCTGGGTTAGATGACAGGCATGCACTCCGATGTCCAGCCTCCATGAGTTTTACCTGCAATCTGTTATATTTCTAGAGCAGCATTAGGCTCACAGTCAAACTGAGCGGAAAACACAGATCTCACACCCTCCCCTCCTGTGCACGCCTCTCACTGAGACATTGCTCCCTCCATGGTGTGTTCGGACTCACACTTGGTGCTGTGTGCTGTATCAGCGAAGTCTCATACTACAATTTGTTGTTATTCTGTTTACCAAAGGATTGCAGCAGAGCCATCTGGGGTAGCTGAGGAACATTAGAAAACATGCACACACTCACACATACTCTTACTTCAGAAGTCTTCCATTGTCTTTCTGTGTGAAGCCACACGTTGTGGAGAAACTCCTTAAATTCTGAGGTGCTGAGAGAGGTCAGCGAAACCCCTCTCTCTCGAGGGAATTCTCAAGAGTTGAGCACTGTCTGACCACTGTGAAGTACTACCAATAATGTGAATAAACTAAGCCACTGGTGACTGACAGCCCTTGGACCTTCCCTAGTACTGCTGCTGTCTTGTGTGAAGGGCTACAGCCAGATAACCAAGTGTACTGCCATCATGTCCATACAAAAACCCCACAACACCTTGAAGAAGCTATAGTCCGCCTACAGTTGCTTACTGCTAAAGAAAAACTCCTATCCCAGCTATGGCTTTTCAAAACAGCTTGTGCTAGACCTTTCAGCCACCACAAGTTTTGTGAACTCTGGATGACCCTGCAGCCTTGCCCATTCAATCTTAAAGCCTGGAGCAATAGGCCCCTAGCGTGGAGCCCACCAGTCTCAGGCACTCAGGGGCACAGCCAGGCCTGGAAGAGCTGCTTCTCCCTACCCACAAACCCTACCCAGCTGATCAAAGACTCCAGTTAAGCACTACTAGTTCCTCTGGTTAACAGTCACTGCTCCGGTTAACAGTGTACTGGTTCAGATGGAGGAAAATAAACAACCAGGTTCAGACTCTAAAATGTGTGTCCAAAAGAAGGCTTCACCAGCAGCAAGCTCAGAGAGGAGGCAGAACTGTTAGACTAGCTAATGCAGAAAGAGGTAGGGGAAGAAGCCACAAGAGAAGGACCTGTGGTAAGCAGGAAGCCACGTAAGCAACTCAGTGTCTGTTTACGGTGTGACGTCCATTCCATACAATCTACTTACAGGATCAGGCAGTACACCATTTTCACCAGCACAGTATATAACTCCTCAGTGCCCCACCTGCAGCCAGTCACTCCTTCCACATCTAGCCCTGACACCCACTCATCTGTGCTCTGTTCCCACACTTTGCTTTCATGGACAATCTCAAACAGAATCAATCATATGATATGCAGTCTATATGTCTATCTTCTTTTAGTTAATATCATGGGCTTCAAGTTTATCCACAGTGTACTACCAGCTAGTGTTTTCTTCTGATTTCTGGGTAGTATTTTGTTGCATGGATACTGCCCATTTGTTACCCTTCTAGTACGTCTGAGCAGGAGATGGCAATATCCATTCTGAGGCTCTGAGGAATAAGGACACTATAAACGTCTTAGCACACATCGTTGTGCAGACGTAGTACAGTCCTGAGAAGATGGATGGGAGTGGCATCACTCAATCATGCTCATAAGTAACTTTTTCAGAAATTGCCAACTTCATTCCACCACCATCGTAAGAGTGCTCCTGCTATGCACCAGAGTCTAAGAGTGCTCCTGCTATGCACCAGAGTCTAAGAGTGCTCCTGCTATCCACCAGAGTAAGAGTGCTCCTGCTATCCACCAGAGTAAGAGTGCTCCTGCTATCCAGAGTCTAAGAGTGCTCCTGCTATCCACCAGAGTCTAAGAGTGCTCCTGCTATCCACCAGAGTCTAAGAGTGCTCCTGCTATGCACCAGAGTCTAAGAGTGCTCCTGCTATGCACCAGAGTCTAAGAGTGCTCCTGCTATGCACCAGAGTCTAAGAGTGCTCCTGCTATCCACCAGAGTCTAAGAGTGCTCCTGCTATGCACCAGAGTCTAAGAGTGCTCCTGCTATGCACCAGAGTCTAAGAGTGCTCCTGCTATCCACCAGAGTCTAAGAGTGCTCCTGCTATGCACCAGAGTCTAAGAGTGCTCCTGCTATGCACCAGAGTCTAAGAGTGCTCCTGCTATCCACCAGAGTCTAAGAGTGCTCCTGCTATGCACCAGAGTCTAAGAGTGCTCCTGCTATCCACCAGAGTCTAAGAGTGCTCCTGCTATCCACCAGAGTCTAAGAGTGCTCCTGCTATCCACCAGAGTCTAAGAGTGCTCCTGCTATCCACCAGAGTCTAAGAGTGCTCCTGCTATGCACCAGAGTCTAAGAGTGCTCCTGCTATCCACCAGAGTCTAAGAGTGCTCCTGCTATCCACCAGAGTCTAAGAGTGCTCCTGCTATCCACCAGAGTCTAAGAGTGCTCCTGCTATCCACCAGAGTCTAAGAGTGCTCCTGCTATCCACCAGAGTAAGAGTGCTCCTGCTTGTACTGACAGCCTTGATAACAGGCTTGGGGACTTTTACTTTGCAATTCCCTGATGTCTCATGACACTGAACACTTTTCATGTGTTTATTAGCTATGTGTCTAAGGGTTTTTTTTTTTGTTTGTTTGTTTTTTTTTGTTTTGTTTGTTTTTTGGTGGAATGTGACTGACATCTTGGTCTACTTAAAAATTGTCTTATGAGTTCTGAGCATTCTTACAATTGAGAATCAATTCCTTGGCAGAGAAGTGATTACACTTCAAGTCAGTGACTTATTTTGTGCTCTCAAGTGTCTAATTACATAAAGCAAAAGTCTGAAATGTATATGAAGTACAATATCAATTTTTCTTTAATGACTTTTAGCATGTAATAAGATTTTTGTCACCTCAAAGTTATAAGCATAAGCTATGTCATTTTTGTTCTTATTAACTTAGGTCAACAACCCATTTGTAGTAAGTTTTTGTATATGATGTCAGTATTATCCACAACTATGGAGTTCTGTTTTGATTTCCATATGGCTTTCCAGTTAGTACAGCATCCATGGGAAAAAAATTACCCTTTCTTCACTGAATTCCTCTGGCACCTTCATTAAAAGTTTCCCCTTGGTTTTGGAGAGCAGAAGTAATAAGTAACAAAAGGTAAGAAAAATAAAGCGTGATGTAGACAGGCTTAGGTTGACAAGGTAGGCCAGGCTAAGGGAGCTAATGCTGGACAGTTTTTCTCCCAGGTGGTCCAGTGGTCTGCTGAGAATGGAGGAAGCCGAATGAGAACCTCCTGAGGACAGTCACCAAAGCTCTGGAACTGCTCTTGTGGGGACCATTCACACCCCACAACCAGCTCAAACAAGCCATTTTCTACACCAGCTTTCCAACTGACAAACTCCAGGCCTGGACTCAGAATTCCATTAAGTTTTATATTCCCAGAAAGAATAGGAGAAAAGGACAAGAAGATTTCCTTCAACTTGTGCACACAGTTTGAGACTACATGTAAACCGACCTTAGTTATAAAGCACAGGAAGAGTTACAATCTCTCCAAAAAACTCTAGTCTGGAATGTACTTCTAATGATGTCTGTGACAGCAGGCTCACTGATGTTTTCCACTGGAATTGGACATTTGAATGTACTTCTCCCAATGGTTTCTGTAGTTAACAGGCTTATGGATGTTTTTCACTGGTATTTAACATTTAGAGGATGTTGGAGTACAAATATATCAAATTTCCAGTAACCACAGTTGACTACTGAGCCATTAGTTGGGAGCCCTCAAGATCACACTGTCATGTATTTATGAGAAAAAGTCTGAAGAAGTTCTAACCAACCAAGGAAGGAGACAATGGCAGAAGGATCTTGAAAATGCGCTTTTCTGTTTTCTCACCCAGGGCTTCACAGACAGTAGGTAGAAAAAAAAGGGGGAAGTAATCTGATTTTTTAAGATATTCATTTGATTAAGCACCAAAATTTAGAACTTTTCAAGTATACATCAGGAAATCGAGGGGCTAAAGAGATGGCTCCGCGGTTAAGAATGTGTACCGCTCTGCCAGAGGCCCCAAGTTTGTGTCCAGGCATTTTATACTGGTGGCTAACAAGTGCCTCTAACTCCAGCTCCAAGGCATCACACGCCTTCACACGCCTTCTTCTGGAGACACACACACACACACACACTTAAAAATAATAAATTAAGCCTGTTTCTTTTAAGGGTCCAGAAAGGTGACTCAGTGGTTAAGAGCACTAGTTCTTGCAGAGGACCTGGGTTCAGTTCCCAGCACCACACGGCAGTTCACAACCATCTCTAACTTCAATTTCAGGGGATCCAATTCCTTCTTCTGACCACCAAAGATAACACGAAGCATGCATGTGGTACACAGACACATATGCAGGCCAAACACACACAAAATGAAATGAGTAAATCTAAAATATTTTTAAATAATAAAAAAAAAAATAAGCTCTGTGGGTTGTTAAATGGGAGGGAGCAGTAACAAGAAGATCTTTTGAGGGGTCACATAAATTTACAGGGGTCTTTGGCAGAGGTATGAATTCTACATAAATTTCACTACTGACAAAAATAATTGCAAATTTTAAAATACATTTTCATAAAATAAGCTTAAATATACCGTTGACTTTTACTGTAGCAATAAACCTTTAGCATCTACTTAGCATGTGGCAAGATAATGAATAGACCTAATTATACACTATTTTGGCATTTAAAAACCCTCAAGCTTCACTAGAAATATAAAAAGCATACAAGACAATCTTGCTTCTGAAGAAAGGTATAAGAGAAAAAATATTGTTTAAATATTGCTTTATGCAAGTGAAAAGAAAAGCCAGGGTTGAGACAGCACTGTTATTACTTTCTGCTAAGAGACATTATAATAATTACTTAGTACCCTTGCCCTCCAATCAGAAGTTGTTGCATTTTTATTCTGTTGTGCTAAGAACATTGTTAATCAGATGACTAGAATTTTACCTTAAGCATTTCAGAAATCTACTCCTTTTAAAAGGAGTTTGTTCCCTTGTTCGTTCTGTCTACAAAGGTGTGCTGAACACTGGCGAACACTCTTGTGTACCTGGGAGATGCAGCACTAAAGGTGCCACCTGCCTTGGGGAGCTTCCAGCCTCACGGAGCGACCACTGAATATACTACAGAGAAGTGATGCAGAGAGTAAGATGCTACGCTGACTGAGCGGGGAAGACAGGACAAAGTCCCAAGGAGCAGTGATTAAGCACCGACCGGGCACAAAAAGGGGGTGCGGTGGGGGTGAGGTCTAGATTGGGCAAGCTAAATTTAGACTCTAAACTTGGCATGCTAAAGAGAGGAAAGAAGACATGTATCTCCAAGTATAGTGGGGTGAGAGGAGGTGGTCAGCAGATGAAATCTGAGATACAGGAAGTCAATGATTACTGGTGGATTCTTAGGCCAGGCAAGGGGTTGGGATGCAATGGGAAAGCTAGGAAGATCTGACCAAGACTTTTACACTTTAAGGAGATGAAGACATGCTCAGTTCCAGTGTGGAGAGTGCAGCACAGTTGGGGAAAGCTGAGAGTAGTTGGAGAGATGGTAGCACAGATGGCAGGTTTGGTAAACACAGGAAGAGGCGTACTTGGGATACTTCAGAAGGGAGAAATGTCAACTGGGCCTACCAATAGGAGGTGCAGGGTTGTGGGGTCAAGAAAAGATAAAGGATGTTTGCAAACCTTGCAAAGTTGTCTAACTGACTCCACGAGACACTATATGTCAGTGCCCATGAGATCAGGGAAGGGATGGAGGTGGAGATGTATGGGTGACTGGCTGGTATATGGCATGTGAAGGACCTTGAAAACAATGAATTTACAAAAAGGTTCAATGACTGAATTTTACTGGAACTAAACTCAAGAAATTCATATGCAATAAAATATCACTTAAGGTCATAGGAAGAACAAAAAATAATGCCCTTTTCAATCTAAAACAAGATGGATGTATTTCAACATTTTAGTCTTTTCAATTAGCATAAGCAAGACAAACAGATGGTCATTAAGCAAAATTATGTAACAGTGACCAAGACGATAAGATGCAGAAAAGTCAAGAGAAAGATCTAAAACAGCTTGAAAGTAAAGTCTACCTATGCTGTGAGCATAGCATGTGGCTGCTGGAGACCTTAAGGCTGAACGAGGGGCACTACTGGGGCGGACAGGGTAAACACATGCTACCTGTAGTGAAAAGGTGGGCAACAGAGCCGGACACGGTGACGGTGTCATTAAGGCTCCTTTCACTTTCTCCAGAGTACGTCTGTACCGTATGGCCTATCAGCAGCTGAGTTCACTTTCTCCAGGGTACGTCTGCACCGTATGGCCTATCAGCAGCTGAGTTCACTTTCTCCAGAGTACGTCTGCACCGTATGGCCTATCAGCAGCTGAGTTCACTTTCTCCAGAGTACGTCTGCACCGTATGGCCTATTAGCAGCTGAGTTCCACATCGGCAGTGAAAACAAAAGGAAGGACACAAGGAGGAAGGGCTGGAGAAAGACAAGGTCCTAGACCAGCAATGAGGTTGGAGGAGGTGTAGCAGAGATTTGACGCTCAAGTTCTAGTTTAGCTACTTGCAAAAGACTCTTGAAGGTTTGGTTTGTTCGTGTGTTGAATGGGAAGAACACTATTCCTTATTTTATGGGGTTACAAACATTAAATGAACTCATGTTTGAAAAATAGCTAGTAAAGTTTAAATGCCCAATACATGGTATCATTTTTATGTTTTAAAATTAAAATGCTAACATAAAATTAACTCTCCTTTAAAGAATTTAAATGTTTGGTTCTGTTTTTGAGACAGTGTTGACATACAGCCTAGACTGGCCTCAAACTCTTGATCATCCTGCCTCCAGTTCCTAAGTGCTAAGACTACGGAAATGCATCACCATGCCCAGTGCCTCCAAACACCTTTTTATTCCTCAACTTTAAAATATACTGTATCTGGATTAAATATTTTCTTTAGTTAAAATGGGTTTTATTCTGTTACAAGACTGGGCAAGGAGAAACACAGTCACAACTCCCACCACTCAGGACACTGCACCAGGAGGACTTAGAGTTCCAGGTCAGCCAGACAGAAACAGCAAATGGGAGAGTGACCATCGATCCAGTCCCGACAATGGACTTCAGCTGAGACTGCAGCTGTATGGATGCTTAGCCGCTTGCCCTGCTCAAAACCCTGTGCCTCTCCAGAACCTTCCCAGTTCATCTGTCTGCAGCACATCAGCAGGCTAGTAAACCTAACTCTCAACAGCACTCTTCAGGAGAGTGGAGGAGAACACAGCCAAGAGGCTTATTCTTAGATCATACACACTTACGTGGGGGGCGTTTACCCACCAACCCCACAGCTCCCCAGAGTTTTCTTGAGTGTGAGCAGCAGGAAATATTAGATAGAAGAATTTAGATTGTGGAGATAAACAGAAAATACAGGACAGCCTCGAGAGGGCCTGGAACCTATTCCAAAGGGCCCTGACTGGCTCTGCCCCAGGGTATTTATAGAGACGCCAAGGGGGTGGAGCAAAAGACCTCCTCCCCCAGCACAGCCAAGTGCAGACCATTTCAGACACCTGCACTCAGGCCCGTGGCCCCAATCATCCTCTATGTGGACCTGCTGGGTAAAGCCACAAGGAACCTGAAAACGGGCTCCCACAGGTCCCCCTTTCTTAATATATAAAAAATAACTCATTAACAGCTTACAGCAATCTCCATAGCTGTTACACCTCCCAGTATAGGAGTAGAGGATGATATAGATGGCATTTCTTTTTTGAATTAGGTCCAAGGTGACTACAGCAGTCTTTAGCTGCCTCAAGCCCTTTCTAAACCAAAAACTTACTGCAATTGCAAACTTAAAGAATCCCTTAACTTCATCATTACCATTAACAGGTTAACATAAATATTGCTATACAGAGTCACAATTCTCCCAATCTTACAACCCAAAGCAAACTCTTAACAGAACCATTTGAATTAGCATATATTGTGCTATATATAGTTAACAATTTTCTCAGTCTTACAACTTTAACTGTTAATAGAATCATTTGAATTTTCTTGCTAACAGAACATAGGAAAAACTTCTGATGTATTCACATCAAACTTAAATATTTCCTTAACTCCACAAAACCAGGGTACATTAATACCAATAGGTTAAACATAAGTTCTGCAAATGCAATTCAACCTTAATTCACTCAAAAGTCTCAAGCCTAATTAGAAAACCCAAACTTTTCCATTTAATCAGTTCCATTTGTAACACAAAGCCAGTTCCATAAAGTAATTCATGAATCACCAGTTAATAAAGCATATATGCATACACAAAATTGCATCTTTAGTCTGGGTAGAAACAATAAATTTCTTCATTTAAACAGTTCCATTTTCAACACAAATTCCAGAATACAGTTCCCAGGTTATTACTATAAGTAAATTTAAAATTATCCTATTGCAATGAAATCACTATTGTTCATTTCATTTCTGAAATCTCAAAATTCAAATGATAAATTCTGGTACTTCCAAATATAAAGAAATCCATAACCAAAAATCTTTTTGTAGTTTTATCTCATTTCAAGTTCAAAAAGTTAAAAAAAAGTAAATTCTGGTATCAGGCTTTCACTTCCAAATATGAAGAGACGTTTTACAACCAAAACTTTGCAGTTAAGAATTTTAGTTCAAACAAGCGTCTCTGCAATTTGTGTTCTCACAGAGATCTTTTTAGTTACAGTAGTATTCTAAACTGCACCGTTTTTGATGTTAGCTCATGTTTTTCTGTGTTGCATTGATTTTCCACGGATCTCAGCTGTGGATGCTTTGTTGTGCTGGTTCTCGCATCTGCCATTCTTAGCTGCTTAGCTGCTTCTGGAGCTTTTGAAACCATTTACACTGCCTGCTTTGCAGTCTACTAGGACACTACCTTCTGTGTCTCAGGTTCTTTCACCATGTACATTAAGAATAGACTCACACTTAACATTTACACTTTTTTTTTTTTTAAACAAACTCACATATAACATTTTACCTTGCAAAGCATTTAGACTCACATTCAACATTTACACTTTACAAACTCACATATAACATATTAACATCTACTTATTTATACTCCTTAATGAAACTATAGAACTACTTTAGCAAATATACTTCTTAGTACTTCTTATATACGTCTTATATTCATTCCATCTTATTTCTTATTTAAACTTACATTTACAACTAGCATCTTTACTTCTTACAAGCTTACTACTACATGTTTTAAGACTACCTTAGATACTTCTTGTGCTTGCTTATATTCTTAAAGGAACTCTATAGATCTATTTTACAAACTTATATAGGGCTACCATTAGCATATATTTAACTTAGCAAACACCTAAAGATTTCTTAACACAGATCTAACAAGACAGAAGAATTTCTACAAACTCACATATCTTATTTATCTTTTTCTACTTACTCTTAATTATCACGATTTCTATTTAACTAGACAGGAAGCACGTACACCATTTATAAAGTTTAGAGTTTATAGTCAGCTTTGGTATACAACACTGGGATTTAGTGAGTGTTGTCATTATAGAATTGTGATACTAGTTGCTAGGGAACTGTAACATTCTCAGGACGAAGCCACACCCCAAAGTTGCGAGTTCTCTCAGCCATTCCAGAACTGGCAGAGATGCACTGTCAGCGGTAAACGGCTTTTAACTAGAGGGTGTCCCTTCTCCCAAATTCATAATAGGTCCCCTAAGTGCTTCAATTCAGACAAACGTTTCTACTGCAGCAGTACTTTTGGTTTGTTCTACCAAAAAACTTCACTTTGCCCTTCATGCAATTACCGTATTTAGCTGCTGTAAAGCTCTTTGCAAAATCTAAAGTATTTTTCTAAAGGAGCTAGTAAAGTCAAAAGCAGCACAGCTCCGAACTCTATTTCCAGTGACAAAACCTCAGAAACACTAATCAGCCACTTTCATTCCGGTTCTTTATAGGACCGTCATTGGAGCTGACCTTTCTTAGTGCCAAGCTCCTTACCAGACGCTCCGGTAACTACTGAGCTTCATTCTCCTCTTGTGAAAAAACACAAACATGTCCCCGACCCCATATTAAAACAGGATCAGGACCCTTCCATAATCCTGAGCAGGATCTTTCCATTTCACTTGAGCAAAAGTCGCTTGGGTGCCATTGTGCAAAACCTATCTGTGGCAGAGTACTCATGGACATCCATATTCAAAAAGTTCAGAACAAAAAGAGCATGATTTAATGTATTATGTGGCGATTGAGTGTAAATTTCTTTCTTTTCTATTTTTATTTTTTGAAGTTGTATTTTAAGACTGCTATGAGCCCTTTCCACAATACCTTGTCCCTGAGGATTATAAGGAATACCTGTTTTATGTACGATTTCCCATTGGGTACAAAATTGTTGAAATGCCTTACTACTATATCCAGAACCATTATCAGTTTTAATAATTTTTGGTACACCCATATACAGAAAACACTTCAAGCAGTGCACAATTACATGTTTTGTAGCTTCCCCAGGTTGTGCACTATCCATTAAAAATCCTGAATAAGTGTCAATGGTCACATGTACATATTTTAATTTGCCAAATTCTGCAATACTCGTAATATCCATTTGTCACAGACCTCAAGGGTTTACCCCTAAGTGAGGGACAGGAAAATATTTTGGACATACCCCACATCGTTTAACTATTTGACAAGCTGCTTCTTTGGTAATATTGAATTGCTTTCTTAGGTTTTTGCTATTTTGATGATGAAGAGCATGTGACTGTTGAGCCATGTCCACTTGGGATAATGCTACTATCTTTGTTAACTTATCAGCCATTGCATTACCCTCAGCTAAAGGACCAGGAAGATGAGTGAGCTCTAATATGGCCCACAAAGCATGGCAGCTTTCTTTTGTGAATAGCACCTTGAATTTGTTGAAACATTTTGACTTGATTGTTAGTTCCAATATTTTCACCAAAACTGTTACTATTCAAAGGAGTCAGAACATAGATGTTCTTTCATGAAACATATCCTTCATTAGCTTACTCTCAGAAAAAGCATTTTCAGGATTTAGTATTTTCACTTCATTAGCTTTAACTCCTGATATTATTAGCAGCTGTGATATTTAGCATTGCTTTCTTATAAGGAACTTTCAGGTGAAGCAACTCTTGTAAGACGGCTAGATTTTTTTGAAGTTTGTTTCCCAGCTATAAAGCAGTTATTACTTTTTGAATGCCTGTTTCCTTGTCTCATTAGATTTGCAAAGGAATTACTCATTGCAGGCAATTTGTTTAAAAGGCAAAGAACTTTAATTTCAACATAAGTTTTTTCATATCTAAGACAACATTCAGTGTATAAACTGCTTTCCCTTGTTTTAAGGATTTTAAAGTGGCTTGTTTGCTCTTATAGGTAGCTTTTTGTCCAATCTGAGTTCTCAAGAGGTAAGATTAAGCTTTCTAGCATTGCTTTGAGAAGAAACTTCGGGGTTGGGGATTATAGCTCAGTGGTAGGAGCGCTTGCCTAGCAAGTGCAAGGCCCTGGGTTTCGGTCCTCAGCTCTGGCAAAAAAAAAAAGAAAGAAAGAAACTTCATTCTGAGCTGAAAAGTTTTTGGACAGTATCGTCATCTTTAGCTGAAAAACTACATTTCCCAGAATGCATTTCTCTTCAATAGCTCACTGTTAAGAGCTTGTTTATGGACTCCATTTCCCATACTTCTTTTTGGGTCCCAGAGTCAACCTCCAGTTCTCTTTTACCAGACTTGCTTACAAATTCTTGCCCGGGAGGTTTAAACCAAGAGTTTTAAGTTTTTAATTATGGGACATTGAGAGATTTCTATTCTCTCCTCAGCTGGCTTTAACAGGTGTCTCCTTTCATTAGACACTGGCCTCGGTTAGCTGGCATTGAGGATGGCATTCCTGATAGCAAGTTTCCTTGGGGCTTGTGTTTGCCTTAGCCAGTCAGTGGAAAAACAAAAACATTTACAACAGCTTTCCATGGCTCCTTCAGAGAGATTTTCTCCCACTGATTTTATTGTCATTTTACTTGTTCCTTTCCCCACCAGATGCAGAGCTTCAGGTATCTGTCTGCGGCTCTGTACCTCTGCTAGCTGCCTTTGGAGGTAGCCCCCTCCCCCCCAATCTGCCTCAAATTCTAGCAGCTTCTTCAGGTCATGCATTTTCTGGGGAGGATTATGTCCCTTCTCTGTTTCTTCAGAGTCTTTCTCCCAGACAGTTCCCAGTTTGGTCTCGAGTTATCCCTTCTACCGCAGAAACATTTCCCAACGCCATAGTGACAGCTTTTTTGCTTCTGAAGGTAGGGGCTTTAGTCCGTTTCTGTTTTTGAGGTCTGAGGTTTGTGTTCATAAATAAAGCTTAGCAAGGGAGGTTTTTGCCATAGCTAAGCTCACATTAGGACAGGTGTTCTTCCCTCAGGTCTTCACCTGGCTGAGTCCCCCAGTGGGCTGCATTTGCTTGTCTGGGTGCTCAAGGACAGAGCTTATGCCAGAGGCAATCACCCCTTAGGGTTATACTCCATCTCACTGGGAGTCCGTTGGAACAAAGCTTTTCTCAAAGAGATGCTTTCTCTGACAGAGAAGCAAGCTTTACTCCTGGATAGTTCTGTTTTGCCCTGGCTGGGTTCTTTCCCCAGACAGCATTCTGACTCAGCAGCACAACTGCTTCAGACACAGTTCAGCTTTACTGTTTTTGCAGCTGTGGAGCTATCAACCCGGGACTTGTAGGAAAGCGGACAACTGTGCCGTTCCCACCAGCTTTAGCTTTGTTTGTTCATTAGCAATCTTCCCCTGGGCCCTGCACCTTCCTGCCTCAGCTCTGTACAGCTCCAGGAAGTTTGCAACTACAGGAACCCTAGTATCCCCAAAATGCACTCCAACTCAGAGACGCTGGCCAGTCGCCTCTGGGTTTTTGCTCAGAAGCGAGGATACAATGTTAACAGAGTTTGTATCACTTCAGGGGATCTTTGCATTAGGACGATTAGGAGCACCTTTTCTTTCTGAAATGCTCACTCAGAAACAAAACCCTTGATGCCTCAGCTCGGCTATAACTGGAAAGCTTGGCTTTTTTGCTTTTTTCAGGTAAGGTTTTCTGCCCTTTGGGCACTGTAAGCTTTTCACCCACACTCTCCCAGCGTTTCCCTCAGGAGACTTTGACCCACTGTCTTTTACTAGCTTGAAGAGACAGAGCTTAGTAGAGGTTTTCAGGACTTGTCCCTGCCTCCTGCATTGCAGGGATGATTTTTAAAGCTTGAAAGAAAACTTAGGTTTTGCTGTCTTAAGAGGTTTGTTGTTTTCCCTTAGAACTAACTAATCACAGGTGGTCCCCATACTAATATCTTCAGGTGATTCTAATTTGTCCTTTTGAGAAAGTTAAAAAACTTAAAAACTAAAGCCTTTAAGAGAGAAAGATTACAGCTTTTTAGATTTTTTCCCCCAAATTTTTCAAGAAAAGCTTTTTAGTTTAACAGAAAGATCCCCCCCCCCCCCCCGAGAAAGACCAACTTTTCCCAAAACGTCCCAATTTTAAATTTTGGCTTTTTCCTAGCGCATTTTTGCCTCAGGGAGAAATCAGTTTCTCCTGCTGCTTGGACGTAGAAGAGCATTTTTACTAGCCGTAAAACCCAAAGAAAGATTTTTTTTTTCCTCCAGTTTGTGTTCATAGTCCCAAAGTTAGAAGACTGGAGTTTTTCTGTCTAGTTCCTTTTAATTATCTTAAATTTTTCTACACGATCTTACATTTCTAAGTTTTTCCTACCCTATATTACTACACTATGCCTTATATTTTTCACAGAAAGAAATTGAGAAAAGAATAGAAGTTAGAAAATTTTGACAGAAGAGAATTTGGCACTGCAGCATCGGACATCCTTCCAGTCTGTTTTCCTTTTCTCTTGAGGATAAAACCCCTGCCCCTCATATAAATATAAATATAAACACACACACACACACACACACACATATATATATATATATATATATATATATATATATATATATATATATAAAACATAACACTGGCATGCCTCTTTCCAGTGGAAGGGATGACTCACACTTTCGCCAAAAACTCTGTAATAAAACTATTTTCCTTTTTCTTTAGTCCCTATTACTTTGTCTTTAGTCCCTGTTCATTTGTCTTTAGTCCTTTTTTTTCTTTAGTCCCTTTTTTCTTTAGTCCCTGTTCATGGCGCCATTCTGTGGGGCATTTACTCACCAACCCCACAGCTCCCCAGAGTTTTCTTGAGTGTGAGCAGCAGGAAATATTAGATAGAAGGATTTATAGTGCGGAGATAAACAGATAGAAAATAAAAGACAGCCTTGAGAGGGCCTGGAACCTTTTCCAACAGGCCCTGACTGGCTCTGCCCCAGGGTATTTATAGAGACGCCAAGGGGTGGAGCAAAAGACCTCCTCCCCCAGCACAGCCAAGTGCAGACCATCTCAGACATCTGCACTCAGGCCCGTGGCCCTAATCATCCTCTATGTGGACCTGCTGGGTAAAGCCACAAGGAACCCAAAAATGGGCTCCCACACTTACATTATAGTAAGACAAAACTACATCAAAGAGAACAGATTTCTAAGTAAGTAATAAAATTCAGACCTAACTTCCAATTTGAAATAAAGGCTAAAATTTAAACTGCTTTTTCATAATGCTCAGATTTACTTTTCAAATGCTGGCTTCATGAACAACATTCATGAATTATTGTAAAAAACAAAGTTCAGCCAGGTGGTGGTGCACACCTTTAATCCCAGCACTTGGGAGGCAGAGGCAGGCGGATCTCTGCATTGTGAGGCCAGTCTGGTTGACAGAGTGAGATCCAGGACAGCCAGGGCTACACAGAGAAACCCTGTCTTGAAAAACAAACCAAAACCCAAACCAACCAACCAAATGAACAAAACCCCCACAAAGTCCAGCCTAATGAAGCAGCATTCTTATAAATCACTATATTCTGGCTCTTTCTAATCAAGACTTTCTTCTAAAAAATGCAATCAAAGACATTAACAGTACAATTTTTTTTTATGCTTCAAGTTTGTTTAGGAGCCTTTGTTCTTGACTCACACATCGTACCCACAGCCCCAGACATACCATGTAATTTGGAAGTCTAAAACAGGATCTGGAGAGGTGGCTCAGTGGTTAAGAGCACTTGTTATTCTTGCAAGTTTGATTCCCAGCACTCACATGGTAGCTCGTGAACATCTGTAACTCCAGTTGCAGGGGATCCAATGTCCTTTTCTGACCTCCAAGGACACCAGGCACATATGTAGTACACATATATACATGCAGGCAAAACACTCATAAAATACATCTCAAAAAAATCTATTTATTATTAAATCTAAAACAGAAGCCAAGAAGCGTATTCCACAGGGGTAGTAAATATTTTAGGCCTGGTGAACTGAAGGGTTTCTGTCACAACTATCAACTTTCTCAGTATAATGAGAAACTAGTCACAGATAATACATAATCAAATGAGCAGGGCTATGTTCTACCAACATTTCACTTACAAAGATAGGCTAGATTTGGTCCCCAATCTAGAGGACCAATTACACAGCATAGTACGAGCCCCACATCTCCTTGGGACTGACTGCTTACTGATCATCTCACTCACTGGTGATTTCCATTACTAACTCCACTAAGAGCAAATGGTTTTCCATTTTCAAATTTTCACTTTGTTTCTGAGTACTTAGTTTTTCTTAATTTTGTACTGTACTAACCAAACAGAACTTAAGCATTTTCTTTACTCATAAATGTCATTTTCTAAATTTTGTATTTTTATACTTTTCACTTCTCTGTTATAAGCAGAAGTAATGGCATTCTTTACAAATGATAAGCTTCTATTAAATTCAAAGCAAAAGCAAGCACTTCCCTACAAACTTGATGACTTCATTTTCCTTTGTAGTTGAATAAAGCTCCGTTCTGTGTAAGCGCCACATTTTCACTACCCATTTAAATGTCGGTACCCATTTAGTGTGGTCCCACTTATTTGTTACTGTGAGCAGAACAGCAGTAACATGAATGTACAGGCATCTCTATGGTAGGAGATGGAGACTTTTGGGCACATGTCCAGGAGTGGTACAGCCTGGTCACATTGTAGCATGATTTTTAAATATTGGAGAACCTCCATACTGATTCCTAGAATAGCTGTATCAGGATGCTCTCCAGTCAGCAGTGAATAAAGGATTGCTATTTCCTCACATCATTACCAGCACCAATGCCAGCCATAACCATTCTGACAGGATCTCAGAGTGGTTTTAATTTGTATTTCCCTGATGCTAAGGATGTTTAACCAGTTCTAAAAATAGTTACTGGTCACTTGTGTTTCTTCTTTTGAAAACAGCCTATTTGTGCTTGGTAGCTTTTTTTGGGGGGGGGGGGGGGGTTTGTTCTTTTGCAGATAGGGTATCACTACGTGGCTGTGGCCAGCCTGGAATTCTCCACGCAGAACATCAGTTTCAGTTATTAAGGCCAAGTTAACTTTTGTACAGGGTGAACGATATGGGTCATTTTAGTTTTTTTTTAAAGACTTAAGTGGCCAAGTGAGTGTTGGCCAAGATATTTAAAATCACTGGCACAAAATACTATTTTTTAAAAATGAATACATTTACTGGATAAAATGATGGACCTTACAGTGAAATTTTCACACTTGTACATAACATATTTTGATCCTATTCACCTTTACCTTGTCTTGCTACCCACCAACCCTACCTCCTTCCTCTTTCTTCGCCACCCCCACTACTTTTCTTTTCTTTCTCCTTGGTTTTACATGAAAGAAAGCATGCAATACCCACTGCAGATCAGTATACTTTAGTTAACATGTGTGATGATCTCAGATCAAAACGTCTTCCTGCAAATGATCCGATTCCATTCTTCTCAAGAGCTGAATTATTGCACTGGTTATATATATGCCCATTTTCTCTACCCACTCACCTGTTGACAGGCACTGACCCTATTCCTTGGCTATTTCGAACAGAATAGAAATAAGCATGGATGCACAGAATATCTTTGTTATATGCTGACTTGGATTCCTTCCCAGGGTGGTATAGCTAAATCATATGGTAGTTCTATTTCTAGATTTTGAAGGAATATCAACACTCGTTTACATAATGACTGTGCTGATTTACATTCCCTATAACAGTATGTAAGAGTTCCTTTCCCTCTACAATCTAACCCAGCATTTGTTTTTGTTTTGTTTAGATCTGTTTTCTTCATGATAGCCATCTGACTAGGGTGAGAAGGAATGTGTGGTTTTGATTTGCATTTCCCCAGGCTTAAGATATGGAACATTATTTTAATGTAATCATTCAGTTTGTTTGCTGATTGGCTGACTGATTGATTTGTTCCTTTTGGTGTTTAATTTTTTTATGTATTCTACATATTAATCTGCTATCAGGTGAACAGTTGAAATGAGGATTTTTCCCCCCTATTTTATAGGCTGGCTTTCTAATCATTTGGCTCTTTCCTATGCAGAAGTTTGTCAGTTTGACCCAATGCCTTATCATCTCTTGCTCCAAATATCCTGGTGTCCTAGGAAACAGTCACCACACACTTGAGCTCTGATCCACCTCACACTGCTTGTCTAGCTTCTCTTCTTCAGAGTTTTCCCACCGACACTGTCACTGCCTTTAGAAATGGCTCCTGCAGCTGCTGCTTCTTTAATCTCACTCCCCGCCCATCCAGGAACGTTTCTTTGGGGGTAAATCTCATTTAAAACACACTTAGCGGTTGTCTCACCAGAATAAAGGCAAACACAAAGAGGGAGATCATATAGGGACTTGGAATGACTATGACACCATGGAAAGTTTTGGCTATGAGTCATCTTCACTTCTTCAACATGCCAGAAATAATTAGACACACTGAGCTGATGAGACGGATTTCTGCACTCTGATGTCCAAGCAAGACTTATAATTTGCAGTAGGTGTATATTCAGACTGCAATCACTCATGCATAACAGCAAAAGGCTGCCTCTTATGGAAGGAGCTACAGCTACTGAGTGCCCTGATGCAGGCGCACAGCCCACCCTCCTCTCTTCTGCAATGTCTGGCACAATGTTTTACAGCAAGCTGATAAACTAGTAGCTAATAAAAAAAAGTTATGTGGGAGTCAGAAGAAAAAAAGAGGGAAGTGGGGGGGAATTTCATACAGCTGATTTAATTATTTGCAGGGTTTGAGCAGGAAAAGTCCCTGTGATTTCAAATAGTGATTTTACAAGTGGAAATATAGCTTCTACTAGTAAACAGAGAAGAGCTAAATATTTCCTAAAACTTCTAGTGAGCAAGAGTGTTTCAAGACTATTTCAAAATTAAAGAGAAAACATAAAAGGTCATCGTGGTGTCGACTGCATGGACAGTTTCCTTTCCATCAAAGCGACAGGGAATGTTAATAAAGTCTATGGGAAAAATTCTGATTGAGATTTAGCTGAATAGTAATTTAAAAAATATATAAGGAATTGACATGTTGTGAACAGATTTCAACAATTAATAAGACAATGAATCCATGCCGCTGGGAAAAGATAAAGCAACCAGTGAATTCCTCTAGGATGAGACCAAGCCCAGAGAAGGGCATTCAATCACAGAAAACACTCACGAAAGGAAAATTCTGATTAGCCTTTCTCATGCAGCTTTCCCAACTTTTATTCATTTTTTCATAAAAGTTATTCATGTCAATAAAACATTAGAACACTTAGATCATTCTAGACCACTTGTCTAAGTAAGACTAGAGAACAGGCCATTTATTGGCTTAAGTTGCATTAATATGTTAATGTTACTGCATTTATTCACCTGACTCATACCTGAGTGGTAGATCCCCACTGCCTTCCTCAAGTCTCCACCTGGCTTTCCCACAACCATCGCACACATCATCTGCCTAAAACTAATCTCTAAACTGCCAACTTTCAGTGTGCAATCTCCTTCCAGCCACAGAGACCACAACACTGGAGTTGCTCCTGTCTCTATCCCATTCTGTGGCATGTGGTCCAGCTGACAGCCCATCCTCCCCTTTTCTCCTTGGTAAAATGCTAGTCTGTTGACTCGCTTTTGTCCTCCTCCTCCAGTCAGGCTCCAGGCACGCTGGGTCCTTTCATACCTCATCAATCTCTCCACCACAGAAGGGCTTTCCCTGGTAAACTATGTGTCAGTCCCATCTTACATATAACTGACCCTGGAAATTATCAGATGCTTTGACATGAGAAAAGTCCAAGACACAATGCTCAGTTAAAGGACTTTTTTTTTCTCAAATTCATCCCACTTACCATCAAATATATACAATACTATCCTTACATATAAATACATGACAACAAGTTAAACTTACAGAAGGGATGAAGTGCTCTAAAGGAAATGATCTCATCACTAATTAAACCTGACAATGCAGACGTAGAGGAAGCACATCACTGTAGCAGGAATCTTAAAAGTTCTTATTAATAAAATCAAACCTGAGGCCAGGTATTGGGGTGAACGCTGGAAGATCAGAGATACAGAACAGGCCACAGCTACCTCACCTTGCCAGTTCCTCAGCTGGTTTGTTTCCTCAGACTGGATGGCTCTCAGCTGAACTGTGCTGCTCCAAAGCCTAAAAGCTTAACCAGCCAAATGCTAAACCAGCCAAATGCTTCTAGTTTCTGGTCTTCATGCCTTATATATCTTTCTACTTTCTGCCGTCACGCCCTGGGATTAAAGGCTGGATTTCTGGGATTAAAGGTGTGAGTCACCATGCCTAGCAGTTTCCAATGTGGCCTTGAACTCAGAGATCCGCCTGGCTTTGCCTCCTGAGTGCTGGGATTAAAGGCATGTGCTACCACTGCCTATCCTCATGTTTAATATTGTGGCCGTCCTGTTCTCTGACCCCAGATAAGTTTATTTCGGGGAACACACAATATTTTGGGGAACACACTACCACCACACATCACTGACTGTCCAGTACCTGACAGGCAGTCAGTGCAGGCCCACCACCTTTGCAAGCACTAATAAAATTTCAGAGTCAAGAAGGAATATTATTGTTGTTGGTTCTAAAATGACATTAAAGTTACTGTATGAAAGGCAAATTAATACAATTTTAATATTTGATGTCTGTATCTTCCTCTACTTTTAAAGTACCGAAAGTTGCATGGATATATTTTCAAAATGAACATATCAAGCTGAAACAGATTTATAAAAAGTGTACTAAGATAGGCTGGAAAGGGGGATATTTAATGAGAAATGTCCCTATGTCCTCCTCTGTCACCCTCTGCCTTATTTGAGACAGACAGTTTCTCTCACTGAACCAGGAGCTTGAAGGACCAGCCAGGCTGACTGGCCAGCAGGCTCTGAGGATCTGTCTATCTTCATCTCCCAGTGCTGGGGTTAGATGCTAGGCTGGGATTCAAACTCAGGTCCTTGTGCTAACAGAGAATGTGTTCTTACCCACTGAGCTATCTCCCCCACTCCCCATGCACTTTACCTTTTCTATTTCACATCATAAGCTGGATGAAACCAGCAGTGCTTTAGTGGGTGGTGGACCAAGTGATACTCACTGGCTGTGTGTGGAAGCTGGAGGACCACTCTCAGGAGCCATTTCTTTCCTGCTACTTTATGGAATCCAGTCCTGTGTAAGCATCTCTACTTGCTAAGCCCTTGGAACTGTAAGACTCCACATAAAAGAACCCATTGCTACTGAAAGGAAGAATGTAACTATAATGGAAAGGGCACATTTAAAGTCTTGATAAAAACTCATACAAAATAATTATGTTTGACAACTCAGTAAACTAATAAATGCATCTAGGAATAAAAGACATTGTGATGCCTGGAGTAGTCAGCAGTGATTACATACTTGCAATGTCTACTTCAACCACTAGAGGGCAGGAATGGCATACTGTTCTCTAACCTCTTTATTAAAGATTTTATTTTAATAAAAATGTAATAAATGCTAAATATATTTTATATTGAATTATTATATATTTTAAAGTTCTGTACAAATCGAAGGTTACGAGTGGAAATATGTGCTATTTAATAGAGGAAATTCAACTGTCCAGAAAGCCTCTGTCTGGTAAGATAAAAACTGATTTAGAATATAGAATTTCAGTGGATGGATGCAAATTCATAAACAGTGTATATATATATTTGGTTTTTTCGAGACAAGGTTTCCCTGTGTAGCTATGTACCTTTTCTGGAACTCACTTGGTAGCCCAGGCCATAAATAGTATTTTAAAAAAGAAATAAAGCAGGGTTGGGGATTTAGCTCAGTGGTAGAGCACTTGCCTAGCAAGTGCAAGGCCCTGGGTTCGATCCTCAGCTCAAAAAAAAAAAAAAACCAAAACCAAAACCAAAACCAAAACCAAAACAAACAAAAAAAAAAAAAAAAAGAAGAAATAAAGCAAAGAACAGAAGTTGAGAACCTTAAAACAATTTCAAGGAGCATATGAACTATATGACCAGTCCACAGGAGAGAAGGTCTGGACCCCACTTTGATCTTAAGTCTTGCACTATAATTTTTTTCTTACATGTACTAATTAGAAATGAACTTTTTAGAAAATGTCTGAAAATACATTTGGGACACTAACTTCTGGCCCAGAGTCAATGATGCACACGGGTAATAATCTGGCTTTCCTGATCTATTCAGCCAGTATTACTGTGTACCTGGCAGGACAGTAAGTTCATTCTCTAGGACCAAACCCGCCAACCGAAGCCACAATCACTGCACCCGCTGCACGATGTCCCGCCGCATCTCGTCCCGTCGTCCCTACCTCCCTGTCCGTCCCCCCCCCCCCCCCCCGTTTTTACTGCTACCTTCCAGGAAATAGTTGGTTGAGTTACACTTGAAAACACACATCACTTTACACTGAATTAGACACTCTGAGTGCCAACACTAACAGAAGTTACTTATTGAAGCCAGAAAAACTTACATTTTGGGGCCTTTCAGCAGCTCATGTTGTTAGGGTTTCTGGTCTCCTTCCAGTTACTAGATCTGTGGCTGGCAAACACTTTGACAAGTCTATACAGACAGGTGACAAATAAAACGGAGTCCAGTGTCTCAAAAGGGGTATCAGTGTGAAAGAAGCTTTACTATAAAGATACCCACCTCTTTAATTACAATAAGAGGTTATAGAAAGTGATTAATTAATCAGTGGTAACAACACTACACTTACGTTTATGCAGCATGATATTAAACAGAGCAGAGATATTTACATATTCAGTGGTCTGATTATATACAAACTCACAAATCACGAAATACTTTAAAATTAATTTATTTGAGCTGGTGGCACACACCTTTAATACCAGCACTTGGGAGGCAGAGGCAGGAGGATCTGTGAGTTCGAGGCTAGCCTGGGCTACAGAGTGAGTTCCAGGACAGGCTCCAAAGCTACACAGAGAAACCCTGTCTCGACAAACCAAACAAAAAATTATTTGTGTATATATGTATGTATTTGTGTACATATGAGTGTACACACACACACACACACACACACACACACGCATGCACACACCCATGCACACACATACACACCCCTTTGAAGTGGGGCTCTTGTAGCTTCAAATGGCAATCAAATTCAGTTAGCCTAAGTAAAACAAAGGCATGAGTAAGGTCCAGGGGCAGACTGAGGAATGCAGAGACTCCAGACTCAGCTAATATCAAGACTGGGAACTATCCTGAGCACAGACAGCTAGACTACTATATCTTGAAGGCTTCAGATGAACACAGAAGAGCTCACAGCATCAGGGTGAAGACTGACTACTCGGTGTCAGTGTGAACAGTCTTAAGAAAACAAGACACAGGCTGGGCGGTGGGGGCGCACGCCTGTAATCCCAGCGCTCGGGAGGCAGAGGCAGGCGGATCTCTGTGAGTTCGACGCCAGTCTGGTCTCCAAAGCGAGTTCCAGGAAAGGTGCAAAGCTACACAGAGAAACCCTGTCTCAACCCCCCACCCCCCCAAAAAAAAAGAAGAAGAAAAGAAAACAAGACACAATGCTGAGTGTTCTGCTTGCTGGCTGGGCTTTGGTTCTGAGATAAGTTCTCACTAGTATCAGACTTAGATCCTTCTGTATCGGCTTCCCAACTGCTAACACAGGCGTGAGGCACCATGCCTGGCCTCTGTCTGTCTTTAAAGGGCCCATATAACAAAGCTTGTGTCTTTTCATCACAGATGATCAAACAAGTTTACAGCCTTTTTTGAAAGTCAAGTTCTGAACAACAATAAAACATACAGCTTATTAAAAGTTTAAAAGCCAACAGTGAAAATCAACATCAAAATCTGATTGACCTGAGTGAGATTTAGCATTCATTTCAGGAACTGTGAGAAGGAATCATTTAGCTTTTTAAACTCCTGTGTAACAAGGTGAGTATAACTACTAATATACACTGCTGTGGACAGCCATCACTACAATGAAAGTTAGCTATATTTCCCTTAAAGTAAATTTCAACATTCATTATTAATAAGCAAAATTACAAGTAAATGTACATTTCTTTAAGTTACCATGTTCCTCTAAATTGTGTCATTTACTTTAAAATGTCCATATGTAAAATTATATACAAAAACTAAAGGGTTTTCTTTTGATAAAGTTCACTCTAGAAGAATAAAGCATAATCAAATCATCAAGAACTTCAAAACTGTCTTGCTGGCAGTAAGAAAAGAATGTGTCAGATTGAATAAGGAAAACCAAATCTGCTCACAAGCCCAAGCTTCAGAAACCTAAGAGCTGGTGCCCTCATCTGGCCAAACAGAGAACTCACCATTTTACGTGTATGTGCGAGCTCAGTCCTGCAAGAGTCAATTTCAGGGCTTTAACCTCTGGGGGGGCGGGGTAACTTACCAGTACAGATTGGTTTTGTGTGCCAAGAAATAAGTGAAGCAAACAGAGCCTTGGCTTTTGGAGTGATTTTCAGACCCGACACCCGACAGGTTGGTCTAACTTTCTTGTACTATCAGTGTGATAACCCCACAAGCCAGACACAGTGGAGCTCAGAATGAGACACCATCTCAAGCAGCCGTGACCCTGGGGTTACTACCGCAACGCTGGAGGTAAGCACTGCATGACAACAAGCCTCATGTCACCATCATGCGATTACTTACATCACAGTTATGAGGAATTATCAAGACATTAGCTTTTTACCAGACTTGAGAGAGAGAGAGAGAGAAAGAGAGAGAGAGAGAGAGAGAGAGAGAGAGAGAGAGAGAGAGAGAGAAATTACCCACTGAACCACATCCAGAATTCAAACCCCAAGCCCAGAACTTGGGGCTACATCAGCTCATTGTGTAAGGACTTCCCAAGTGTGGTGAAATTAAGCAGGGAGGAAATTCGAGATTACGGATTATCTGGGGTGCCGATGTCATCTAAGGAGCCTCTTGAGTGGAGTGAGGAAGTAGGAGTCCAAGGCTGGAGAAAGGCAAGGTTGCCTACATTGGAGACTACAAACCAAGGAGGACAAATTCTAGAAGCCACAAAAGTGAGGAAATAAGATTCTACTTAGAGCCTTTGAGGGGAAGGGGACCTCAAGCATCCTGACAACATATACTCATTTTCTTTCCTCACTGAATCTGTTCACTGGTGTGTGTGGTGTGTGTACACGCTCAGCATGGGTACACGTATACAGGTGCACACGCACATGGAGACCAGGGCCCCCATCAGGCACCCTCCTCTATCACTTCTCCAGCTGACTTTGGGATACATGGTCTCACTGAACTTGGTGAGTCATGAGGCCCTCTAGTAAATGAACTCTGGAGACCCTGCTCTCTCCCACCTTCCCCGCTACTGCTGGCATTACAAACTCCTGGCTTTTTTTACCTGAGTGCTAGGGATCTGAACTCAAAGGCTCACTCTTGTGTGGCAGGCATTTTACCAACTAAGCTATCTCCCCAGCTAGTCTTCATTTATTCTCGAGACAAGGTCTCATTAAAGTAGCCTAGGCTGGTCTTGAACTGGTGACTGTCTGGCTTCAGCTTCTAGAGTGGTGGGACAAAGACATTCACCACCATGCACAGCCTTAGGGCCAACACCATTTTCAACCAATGAGTAGTTGGGCTTCTGATCTACAGAACCATGGCTGATCAGTTATTGTTTGTAGTAAAGTTTGTAGTAATCTCTACAGCAGAAAAACTAAAAGCACCAAAAACTAACACGCTTAAGAAAAGTTAGCCTAAGCCTTCTTCTATGGCTGAAGTAGGATCTACTATCAATCCTAATTTACATAAATGGAGACTCAAGAGGTCAGTCAAGTTTACTTGGCAAGTGCACACCTCAGACGTAGGATTTGGTCTGTCTGAGTCAGCACAAAGCAAAGACAGTGCCTACTACCCCCCAGGCTACCTTCTAGAGGTAAACATGAACCAGTGACTTTGTTTGTAAAAATGTATGCATTCCAGAGTCAGGCGGATCTCTGTGAGTTCGAGGCTAGCCTCGTCTACAGAGTAAGTTCCAGGACAGGCTCCAAGCTACACAGAGAGAGAGACCCTGTCTCGAAAAACAAACAAACAAACAAACAAACAAACAAACACTCACTCATTTTATCTTATGCATGTGTGGCTATAGATGCAAAGGTCTGCCATATGCAAGCAGGTACCCAGGAACAACAGGCAGGAAAGGACATTGGATCACCTGGAAACTGGAATTACAGATGTTTGTGAGCTGCATGACTTGGGTGCTGTGAACCGAACCTGGGTCCTCTGCAACAGCAGCAATTGCACTTGACCACCAGGCCATTTCCAGCCCTACCAGTGCTTAGTGTTGAAGTTTCCACTCTTGCTCCTATACCTAGTCTCAATAGGATCTTACTGCTGCATAAACCAATTTACCTCATCTCTTTCCCTGACCAAACAGCCTTCCCTTGTAACAATCTGCATCACCACTGCCATGCTGAGGGAGGCCCAGCCACCTGAGTAGAAGGCTACTTCAGCCTACTCAGTCACACAATGTAGTTTCTCTGAGGAAGCAGTCAGGAGAGCCACACCATCTAAGTAAACTTGTTTCTCCCGAGGCTCTGACTTCCTTAAGAAAATTTGGTCTTGTATATATCTTCTACTGCTGCTTTGAACAGACTACAAAAGCTGTCCAGAGTCCTTAACAGCCCCCAACTGCTGCCACTGTCTCACTTGCATGTCCTTCAGCCTCTGCACACTCACGTGCATGTACTTTCTACTGCGAGCCACCCACACGAGCACATTGTGGTCTTGACTTTTTACTATCGGTCTCTCAGGAAGTGGCTTACTGTGCGTCCAGCTGATGGATGACCACAAATGACTGTTAATCATTACCGTCCCTCTTCTCTGCCAACACTTGTTTCCAGCAGATGGACCCCAACTCCAAACCTCTGCTACTATGGAATAGGAGACTACTGGAATTCAGTGTCTTTCTATCAACTCTCCTTCCCATCACCATATTCCCAGATCAGACTTCTAAGCACAGTGGAATTATAACTGGCTGGCCCCCACTGTCAGGACCAGTTTGGTACACAGGCCAGCCTTTTCATTTTCATTGCTGCACATGGCTTCTGCAGCAAAGCCATCTTTCTATCACTGTACCAATGGAAGAGGTCAACAAAAGCCACAGAGATGTATCTGTGCATACTTTTACAAATATTGTGATTCTTGCTACTTGGTATGCATTTTATTTCCTCTATAGTAAGCTGAGATCACAGAACTATGTACCCACCAATATGGAGGCTGGACATTGACATCGGATGTCTTCCTTAATTGCTCTCCACGTTATATATCAAGGCCAGGTCTCTCTCTGTCTCTGACTCCGTCTCCCCTACCCCCAAAGCATGCTGAGTCTGCTAGCCCAGATAGCCTGCTTTCCCCGGGGATCTCCCATTTCTTATCTCCTGAATGCTGGGTTATAGGTGGGCCACCATACCAAGCAGCATTTACATGGCTGGGTGCTAGGGATGTGAACTTTGGTCCTCACATTTTTGCAACAAGGACTTTGTCCTGCGGAACTACCCCTCCCTTAAAAAAATGGAAACAATGTCTTACCAGGCCCTGGCTGAAGGGATTTGTTGTGCATACCAGGCTGGCCTAGAATTTACAGTACTTCTCCTCTGCCTCTTTCTCTTGAATGCTGGGATTACAGTGATGCAACATCACATCCAGCTTTCAATATGTTTAAATGGGCTGGTAGGACAGCTCAGTGAGTAAAGGCGCTCGCTGCCAAGCCTGACATCCCGGATTCCATCTGTAGGCTCCAGAGAGTGGAAAGAGAACTGATCCTACAAGTTATTCCCTGCCCACCACACAAGTGCTTTCATACATACACATTGTGTGCATGTTCAAAATTATAATATTATATCTGTGTACGTACACACACAACTTTTAAAATACCAAAAAGAACTGGGGTGATAGCTCAGTTGAGTGATATACACCTTGTGCAAATGCAAAGGCCTGAGTTTGAATCCCCAGAATCTCTGTAAAGTTGGGCATAGCAGAGCACATGTATAATTTCAGTGGCTCCTACTGCAAAAACTGGACACAGGAAAATCCCCAGAAGCTCATGTGGTAGATAGCTGGGCACTGACAGCAACTAATGTGAGACCCTATTTCAATCAAGGTAGAAGGCAAGGATTGAAATCCAATGTTGTCCTCTGACGTCCACATGAATGCCATGGCACGCCCATACCACAGTCATAGAGAAGCATATGCATACTCTCTCTCTCTTGAGTGAGTGCAGGTATGTGCACACACACCTATACAAATATTACACACACACACCTCTCTCTCACATACACACTACCCAAATCACACACATGAGAATTAAAAAAACTCAAAGTCACAATCAGTGTACAAACATGCATATTTTTCAGCATGCTGTTTTGTTATGAGTCAGTGGTGGTGGTAAGTATTCAGTGTTTATTTCAATATATTTTTGTGCTTTACTCAATGAGACATTTCAAGTGTCTTTAGACAACGTAGCAGTATTGTTCTACTACACTTAATAAGTCACCATCTCAATTAGTCAGCCACATTTAATTATGGCTTTTACTGTTACTGTCTAGTTCTGTCAGATATCCTAGATAGTTCTGTTTCTTTATATCTAGTTCAGGTCTGCTCAAATAAATAGAGACACTTTATTAGAGAAGGAAGTGCTCTTTTGAATCTGTTTTTTTTAGAATAGTGAAAGAATTTAAATTAATCTCTGTTTAATAATTACAAGACAAGTGGGAAATGTTGGCCCAACATGTCCTTTCAACTATCTTTCTACCCAGGTGAAGCACACAGAATTCAGAACAGTGCTTCTGGAGTTCCAACTAGGCTTGGAGGTCATCGATACAGTTCTTTGAAAACAGCATCTGACTTGTTTGGTCGCAGGAGAGCCCAACTTGAATCTCATTGAGACAACTTTTTTAAGGAAAAACAAATGAACACAAGGGCAATGTGAACTACTATCTTGGAAAATAGGAGAACATACTACATTTCAGACACATGCTTTCATTTTTTAAAAAGAACTATCTATTTGTTTAGTTCACTATGATGTGTGCCCGCCTGAACATATACATGTGCACCACGTGCACACAGGTATCCTGAGAGGCCAGAACTAACAGGCGGTAGTGAACCACCTGATATAAATGCTAGAGGCTGAATTCCTGTCCTCTGCAGGAACAGTATGTGCTCTTAACCATTGAGCCACTGCCCCAGTCAGTTTTTACTTTTAAAAGATGTATTTTTATTTATGTGTGTGTAAGTGTGTTTGTATGAATATTTATCACACAAGCCAGAAGCCAGAAGAGGTCACTGGGTCCCCTGGACCTTGAGTTACAGCTGTGAGTTGCTGGAGGTACTGGGAAGTGAACTCAGGTCTCCTAGAAAAGCAGCAAGTGTTCTTGCTCTTAACCTTCCTGCTTCAAGACATGTATTTTTTTTTTTTTTTCTGAGACAGGGTTTCTCTGTGTAGCTTTGCTCCTTTCCCAGATCTCGCTCTGTAGCCCAGGCTAGCCTTGAACTCACAGGGATCTGCCTGCCTCTGCCTCCCGAGTGCTGGGATTAAAGGCGTGCACCACCACTGCCTGGCGACATGTATTTTTAAAATATATGTATATTTCTTCTATAATCAATCATTTGATTAAAAAAACCCTGCTATTAGGGCATTTTAAATCATTTTATTCCATATCTTTGAAAACACAATTACAATACTCACAATCTTTTTGGAGAGCAGGGGCAAAGGACCAGTCCTCACATTGGCAATTATCTAAAATATGCTTTGCAAGTGTGAAATTATTTGATCATCAAAAGCAGTACAATATGCTAGATATGGTGGCACATACCAGAAATCCCAAATATTGTCAGGGTGAGGAAGGAGGATTGCTGTTTGAGGCCAGTCTAGGCAACATAGCAATGTGTAGGCCAGCCTTGATTACGTAAAGAGATCTTGTCAAACATCAGATGGAACAGAACAAAACATTTTTTTAAAACATGGCTGGGAAAGTAGCTCACTTGGTAGAATGTTTGCCTAGCAAGCATGACTCCTTGAGTTTGAATCCCAGCACCAGCTAAGTCAGCCACAGGCTCATGCCAGTGATCTCAGCACTGAGGCAAAAGAGGCAGGGAGACAGGAAGTTCGAGGTTATTCTGAACCACATAAAGTCGACACTACCCTGGAATACAAAAGGCTCTGACTCAAAAATGAGTAAGTGAATGAACAGACAAATAAGCAAATGTCTAAATACCTGTAATTCTGAGTAGCTAATAAAAGTCACTCCCTATCTGTTTGTTTCCAATGTAAAACTCATGTTCAGGATTACACCATTAAAGTCTGTTTTATTATTCTGTGAGAAGTATCCCAGATTTTCAATGCCTCAGTCCTAAGAGTGAACCCCTCATCAGTGGATGGAGAATCTTTTTCCCAGGCCTGCAAAGTAATCAGAGGGTGGAAATACCCCAATTTTTCAAAGGAAAAAATTATATCCCAACAGTGATTTCAAGTCTTTATTCAACTGCTAAACCCTTCTGGACTTGGCCAGAAGACACACATAATAACTCTCAGCGCTGACAGTTTATATTTGCTCAGTACCTCAGGTACTTCACACTCTACAAACATCACTGGTACACTGCAACTCTGTCAGCAACCAGATTTAAGGGCACATATATAACCTCAACTGTGTGTGGTGTGGGCCTTAAATAAACTAATGCCACATTTCCATATAAATTTACTGTTTTGTTCTATCCATTCCCTATTTTTTCTACATTTAACTTTCATGAAAATGAGTTGTCCATATTCTTAGTTCTTACAAATAAGAGGCTAAATTTCAACTTTCTTGACTAATTTGCTTATGACTACTCTAACAATCCCACCTCTCCTCCAGGGCCCAGAGGAAAAACTATCACCAAACATATTTAACTAGCCCTTCATTCTTTAGGTCAACTGTTTCTCAGGTTCCTTTACAGTCTTTAGCCATATGCATAAGTTCAAGAAAGCGAGATCCCATTGTGCCACACTCTTACTGGTGTAACATAAATGATTTATACAAACGTTTTAGTTACACAGGGCTCCATCACTAATGTACGGACTAAAAGCGGAATAAGAATGCATTTGAGAGTAACTGGAATTGTATAAAATCATCACCTTCATTTTAAAAACTAACTTGAGAAACATTTCTCAGTGCAAAGGAATAAATGTCCTGCTTTAAAATGTAATGGAATCATGTGTGAGTCATATGATTTCTGAGAGGCAACTGGCTCTGCAATTCAAATATTACCAATGTAAGACTTTCCTCTTCTTTACTCTAAGTATTTGGTTTCTTGTTTCCAAACACAGTGAAGCAATACACTCGCAGACCTCTAGAGTTCAGTGAATCTGAGTAACATGTACCAAGGCTAACTCCCACAGCCCTACACATAAGTAACTCCATTTGTTCTCCTTTTTCGAGAAAGCAATGCAAAGACTTCTCCCCAGTGAGGTGAGGAAACCAATACCGGATGAGAAAGTCTAAAGGCACAGCAAGCGAGGAAGGCAGAGTAAAACCTCAGCGTTTCCGGTTCATGACCAGATAGACCCAGGTCAACCACAAAAGCCCCAGAGCACTACAGAGGTGCCCGTTACTCTTCTGCCGTTGTATAACAAAGGCATTTTTAGTGTTTCACTATACCAATTCTGTAACTTCATTCATAAAAATTCAGAACAAAATGAACTACCCTCTTGCAAAAATGGCCACACCCCTCTTCATGTAGCCCCACTCCCCACCTGTCTGCCAGGTACTGAGTTTCTTTCTTGTCTGTGAGTAGGCTGACCCAGGCTCAATAACCCAGCAATATACCTGTACGTAACTTAACGATAGCCCAGTCCCTCACCTCAGCTGTTTCTACTGCACTTACCCATAGAACAATGAGCTCTGAACCAAGTGTAACACACAGATGGGAGCCACACTAGTTGTCTTGTGTCACACTCCTTCCACTCTTCCATGTCACAGTGTACACAACAGTAACACTTGGGAAGTATACAGCTCTTAGGGATGACGACGGTGAGTATTCACAACTTCTAAAACCCAACCACGACATATCAATCACACAAACCATGTCATAGCCAGGGCTGCTGTAAAGAATGATTTGCTCATTTTCAAAGCTTGCATCTCAATAGTTGGCTCATAAAGGTCTGTCATTAATCACACATAAACTGATGATCAGCTTGCTGAAGTCAGAGGCATTAATGATGGGAACAAACATTCCCACCACAACAACGTCAAATTATGTATTTTGTGAATAGAGAAATCACCAATTACTACTCTTTGAATTACAAGTGCACCTACAAATTACAATTTATAAAAGTATATAAGCATTATTTAGCACAGGCCTGATTATTTTCAACTGCAAACTGAAAATGTAACATGGAGGGAATGATGGAGGCATGGCAGAATTCAGACTTCACCCTGACTATTGGATGCCTTTAAAGTGACTCTAAGATCAACCACTCAAACACCACCAAAAGTTAAGCACAAAGCTTCTCCCTCAGGACCATTTGTAAGGAGCTCAACAGAAACCAACTAGCTAACTAGATAAGCGATCTACTGAGAGCCCACTGCTTCTCTTCTTGTGGCTACAAGAATGTTGAACCTCTAACCCTGTGCTTTCAGTTCCTGTATTAAATGAAATCTATTTACCGATCAATCTGGACTTTGTGTTGAGTTTTCATGCTTTCACTCATGTTAAGTATTAAAAACAAGTCACTTTTCATCCGAGGAATTATTTCTGGGCTACAATAGCTTTGTGTATTCATTTTACAGTTTGAAAATCTGTGAGAAAATAATTGCCTGAAACTCAAATTTCATGTAGGTGGAAAAAAAAAAATCACTGCTATAGCAACTGTAGATTCTGTTTATGGGAACTGGAAAGGTGAAGAATTCACATTTCTAACACTTAAAAATTAAGTATCTGATTTGTGATGGCTGAGAGCACAGGAAGGTCTAGGCCCTGGCCTTTCACCCATTATCAGGAATGGGGTCCACCTGGGCCTTCCAGGATACAGTGCATGGTGCCTGCAAGTCAGACATGACACTTTAGGCTACATCCCAGGCCATATTCTTCTGCCTTGTGGTCCTTGGAGTCAGAAGAGTTAGGGAGCAAAGCAGCTTCTGACAGTGACTCTGCATTTCTGAAATTTTAGTGCTAATAAAAAGCATCCATTTGGAGGGGGACAACACCACTGGCTGGTGCTAGGATAGTTCCACTTCTGTCCTTAGTTGTGTCTGGCTTCAAGAAAGGAGCATGTGCTTCTGTAAAGATTTCCTCTGTAAGGGTAGGGGCTGAAAATCCTTGGGGGAAGGGGGAATTAAAACAGTGATTTTCATAAACAGATAACAAATTGCTATGAGTAAGAAAGGAAATTTGTAGGAACTTTGGCTATAATTCTCCTTCTATTGTCCAGGTACAAAGAGCCCCAGAGCTACCCTCAAGGCACAGGGAAGAACAATGGCCAGCACTAATCAACCCCCAAGCATTCAGCCCATGTGGTGATATATCATGTACCCTAATAAACTTGCCAGAGAACAGAACAAGCCACTAGATTAACATAGATTAAAAGTCATAGATTAAACATAGAGGCCAGGCAATGGTGGCATACACCTTTAATCTTCTTTCAGCATTTACCCTAATATCTGGTCCCAGGTTTTTAATTTAAAGACCATTTAACATTCAAACAAGTCCATTGAACACTCTAAGAATGTGAAGCCTGATAATGGTCAGGATGCACAACACCGAGAACTGTGCCTGACACATTAGCACTCGGTAAATAAAAAAATAATAGTCAAAATATAAAAAATAAGGCTAACTTATTTAATATTACTTAACAGGAGGGCTGTAGTTAACATAATTGTATTAAGAACTTCAAACACAGCTGGGCAGTGGTGGCACACACCCTTAATTCCAGAACTCAGGAGGCAGAGGCAGGCAGATCTGTGAGTTCAAGGCCAGTCGGTCCACCAAGTGAATTCCAGGACAGCTAGGGCTACATAGAGAAACCCTGTCTCAAAAAAACCAAAGAAGTTTGAACACATCGATTTTTCAGTGATTTTAGTTGCCCTGGTTATTTAAAAGTTACTATGTGCACTGACAGGTAAGTTGCTTCACTACAGTTACTGCTTAACATCTGTATCATACAGCATCAATATACAACAATTTAATTTTTAAAAATTATTTAAAAACAAATAAAATAATGAAACAAAAAATGGACAGTGCTGAGCCATCTCATTGGGTAAAAGCACCCTAAGCCCCACAAGGTGGAAGGAGAGAATTGACTCTTGCAAACTGTCCTCTTACCTGTTGTGCCATCAACACACACACACACACACACGCACGCACGCACGCACGCACGCACGCACGCACGCACGCACACACACAAATTAAAAAATGTAATTTTTTTGAAAAAACAAAACTGGACACTGAAGACTGTCTGGAGACCATAGGAACATGGATCACAGCCTTAAAATGAATAAACTCTTGGAGCCCCAAGTTTTATTTCTAATAAGTGAGCACACCAAAGTGATTTTCTTATCAAGGATTTTGCTATAGAACTGTCAATATTAGCAAAAATCAAAACAAAATCATCCACATGAGCATTCAATTCTGTTTCATTCTATATGTTCAATGGAATAATCTACTGACATTAAAGACAGTAATGAGAATTATATCCACTGACATGAACCACCTATACTGGTATATAAGAGAAAGAAAACAGACAGAAGATAGCAAAAAAATAACCTGCATGGCAAAGACTATCCACATATGTTTTTTTCAGAATACACAAGACTATTCTATTTGCATTCCATCTATCTGCATTCCCACACAGTTCGGTGTGGGCATGTGGTTATATTCTCTACAACAGAAAGTGAGCAGGGTGTGTCCTTGAGCTACATTTTGAGCACAGCAGAGACAATACTGGCCCCAATTCCTTAAGGACTGCATGGAGCAGAAGCAGTTCCGCTCTGATCCCAGCCTGGAACATATGCCCTAGGCAGTTTTGTGTGAGCAACAAGTGAACTTCTGCTGTCTTTGTGTCACTCTATTCTAGGCCTATATTCAAATGCTTGGTCTATCCTAACACACAGGACACTAATGTTTTAGTTTTTAATTAATTTGAGACGGTCTCTCTATGTTGTCCTGGCTTGGAATTCACAGAGACCCATCTGCCTCCAAAGTGCTGGGAAGCTCTGATTAAAAGCACGCACTTCCACACCGAGTCAAAAGTTTACTGTAAATATATACAGTTAAAGGGCTGGGAACATATTCATCAACAGGTTTATGATATTTAACCATGTTATTACACACAGCTGTGGGCTGTCTATCATTGCTGTACTGTGATTCACTGTACGAACATGTATTTATTTACCCACTATTAGTTTTCAGTTTCTAGTTGTTACTAATACAGCTACCATGAATAGTTTACTTATGTTTTGTTATTGTTGTTCTTTTTGGTAAACATATATAGGTACTTCTATTGGGTACTTACTTGAGAGAAGAACTGCTAGGTCCTGGGATATTCCTGTTCCTAGGTTTCACTTCCAAGCAGATTCCAAGGTAGAGTACCCATTTACACACCCACTAGAGTTCTAGCTGCTTACCTCTCTGTGCCCTTGATTTTCTATGTTTGTTTCTTGCAGCCATTCTGATATAGAAGAATCAATCATACTGTAGTAGGTAGCTGTTCCAGCTTTGACCTGAAGTCCTACCCCCATTGAAGCTTGTTGTAACTGTCATGCCCACAATGCAGGGCCAAGACAGGAGCCTTTAAGACCTGAGATCCAGATGTGCCGGTTCCTGGATCCTAGACGCTGGAGGTAGAACCCAGCAGAGTTCTCCAGAGAACACCGCTGGACTGTACTTCACCTCTCCCTGTAGGACCCTGTAACCTATCCTTTACTTGTAAGTTACCCCACATAATAAACCTCCCTTTTAACTATGTGGATTGTCTTAATATTTCCACCAATATCATACACTTTAAAATTTTTCTCATAAAATGTTAATAGCCAAAAGTAAAGCAAGTTTAGTAAACTAGAATGCATACCTACAATGAAATGTTGTAATTTCAAGTGTCTGTCTTTTTAAAAAAAGAAGAGAGGGCTCAGCAGTTAAGAGTGAACTCAAGTTTGGTTCCCAGTGCCTACATCCATCAGCTCACCTCTGGCCTTTGCAGGCACCTGTACTCATGTGCATATACTCACACAGAGATACATAATTTAAAATGATTTTATTTATATGTGTGAGTGCAAAAGCATGTGTGATGTGGGATGTTTTTCTGCACGCTGTGAATATATGTTGCTCCCATTGGTTAATCAATAAAGCTGCTTTGGCCTATGGCAAGGCAGGATAAAGCCAGGCAGGAAATCCAAGCAGAGATACAGGAGAAGAACAGCAGAGTCTGGGAAATGCCATCCAGCTGCCCAAGGAGCAATATGCCCACAGTTTGGTAACACCATGGCCATGTAGTAATATTTAGATGAATAGAAATGGGTTAATTTAAATGTAAGAGCTAACTAGTATTAGCCAGAATCATTGGCCAAACATTTATAATTAATATTAAGCCTCTGAGTGGTTATTTGGGAACTGTTAAGCAGAAGAGAAACTTCCAATTACACATATCTGTGTACTACATGTGTGGAGCTGCCCACAGAGGCCAGAGGGCTTAAGTCTCCTGAAGCTAGTGTTAAAGATGGTTGTAAGCCTCCCCATACCCCTTACATGGGTGCTAAGAACTGAAACTCAGGTTCTCTGCAAGGTCTGTATGTGCTCTTAACTGTAGAGTCATGTTTCTGGCCACGATATTTCTGTATAAAATGCACTCTCAGTGATGATATGAGATAACGTCAAACACTAAAAGAGGTGGACTGACACTCCCCTGGCATCTATATGACAAGCACCACGTGGACAAGCAGCATGAGCACAGGCATCAGAGCCTGGGCTGGAATCAAGCCTCTGTGACTGTCTGTTAAGACTCTGGGCTCTCCCCAAGTCCTCTAGCCTGCTAGTTCTGACTTTACACCATCATAGGAATAACGAAGAGCCTGGGTTTTAGAAAAGTTTAAACCCTGCTCTGCAATTTCAAACCTCTCAGCTCCCTCTTCATCTCACTTCATTACCTGAGGAAAAAGATGGCGTACCAGGGCAGTGTCTGACATACGACATTTGCTGGAGTCAAAGAGGTGGATCAGTGGCTCAAAGCACGGCTGTTCTTCCAGAGGACTCGGGTTTGAGTCAAGCACCCAAAAGGCAGCTCACAACTGCCTGTAACTACAGCCGTGGGAGATCTGTTGCCCTCTTTTGGTCTGTGTGGGCACTGGGCATGCCTGCATGTATGGTAGTGCACATACATACATGCAGCCAAAACATCCATACACATTTAAAAACATTTTTCAAGACAGTTTTGTTTGCAACTGTAGTGTTATAGCTACCGCTGCTGCCGCCATCACAGCCACCACATCACAATGTGTCATATCTAACATAAGGAATAAAAACAAGAAACAATGACATCATCAGGAAGCAGATGGCACTTGTACCTCAATTCACCTAACTTAACCTCTCAGAGTAGCCACTGATCCTTGAGACCATGGACCTAGATGGCTGGGGTGTGTGTGTGTGTGTGTGTGTGTGTGTGTGTGTGTGTGTGTGTAGGGGTGTATGTGTGTGTATGTCTCAAGAGTAGGTCTGACAAGAAATGGAAAGATAAGCCCCCCACAATGCAAATTCTGAACAGAAAGTACAAAGACAGCAACACTGGGCACTGTTTTATATCTGAAGATTAAAATGACTCTTGCAACACCCTGGTCTTCCTTCATCCACTCAGGCTTCTCTCTGATTTCTTTTGGCAGGATGATAAACAAAAACTGTAATCCCAGTGTCCCTGCTGCTTAGGGATAAATAGTCATTTTCACACTGACTTCCCGGTCCTACTTAGTAGCTCCATGCCACTCTTCCTCCTCAGTTTCCCCAAGCTTCTTAGATCTCTGCATCCCAGAGACAAACTTTCCTCAGAGTTCTTCAAACACACTACACTGCCTCCATCAACAGGCCTTTTGGCCAAACCACTGCTCAGCCTACGGGACACAACATTTGCCTGTAAGTCCCACTTATCCTCTGGGTCTCAGATTAGTCAAGTCTGTGGGCCAGGACCCCACCCTGCACTTCCCTAAGCTTACCACTGCTGTAATTTCAGATTTATTTGTGTGACTGGAGTAATGACTAGATTCCCCACTGAAACGTCCTAGAAAGAAGCACAGTAGTAGCCCCAGTAAATAGCACACCGCCTGGTGCACACTGCAGGCCACATGAGCACTTAGGGTCAGCTACAGAACAGAGTCCGTGGAAAGAAAGGAGATGGTAAACTAAGACAACACATGCACACCAACAGGGGAGAGACCAGCCTCAAGACCTAAGAATATCAGCACAGCTTAGAGTCCCTAACACAAAATTATCTCAGCATCAAAGACTGAACCTGTCTACAACTTTCCAAGGAGAGAGAAGCCTCGGAGGACTTGTAGAGTCATAGGCAAACATGATGCCAACGTTAAAATCAAGGCTTATGCACTAGCACTGGAACCACAGAAGCTATTACATCTGATGACACGTTTATTTATCTTGTAATAAGGCTACATGGAGTTCTCTCTTTTGAAAGACATACTTTTCCACTGTCTAGCTCTACTCTCGTTAACTCCAGAACAACCCAGGATCACATTGCTGTTGCAATAAGCAAAGTTACTGTGAAGACTGCTCTCATGGGTGATCTGTACACAAGGAACAGACTGCAAAAGGAGAAAGAAGCCTAAACAACTGGGTGAGCTTGCGGGAAAGGTGGCCAGGTGTATGGGCAAGTCAGCTCATCATAGGGAGTCTGCAGGGAGTAGTTCTTCGTCTCTGAATTAATATATGCTTAACAACTACATTTTTGTTGTTGCTTTTTCATGGCAGAAAAAAAAAACATACAGAAGTTGTTAAATCACTGACTTACTTGATAAATTTAATAACTCAAAAATAAGGACAACTGCATATTAATACACAGGAGTCACAGAGAGTGACAAATCTAAGGTCAAATTAGGGGGGAAGTCCATGCTGCTTTAATGACTAGCACCTCCTGGCAGGAGAAAGGAGACAGAGAATGGAGGTTCAATCTATCGTCGCACACATTATTACAGATGAAGGTGCTATGTGAGCGGTGAGCTGCAGACCACAGACATCATAACCTGGAGCTTTCTCTAGAGCTGATGACCTCTGATCTTTGAGGAATTAGAGGACATACTTGGGATGTAACAGACCACGGAGGGTTGGACCATCAGACTGTGTGAAAGTTGAGTAACAACAGATCTCACCCAGGAAAGAGCCACAAGCACTGAGGCAGACACGCAAATTAAAGAAGAAAAATCAAGCAAGGACAGGGCTACCTAGAGTCACACAGACACAAAACATAAGAACAAGACAATCGTAAGTATAATGGGTTTCTCTAATAGCAGTATATTTCAATGAGGTCACTATTATGTGGATTAGTTACATAAAATTCTTAAATTTACTCTAATTTGGGACTTTTTTTTCCCTTTTATAGTTTACTATTACTATACAACTAAAATAAAGCAAAACAAATAGTAAAACAGTAACAATAATTAAAAATAAAAACCAAACTATTAGTGTTTTGCAAAGCCCAGGCAATTTACTGAAATAAAAAATAACTAAATAAAAGGACATTTAAAGACACAGCATAAAAGACAACTCAGGAGCCAGACCCCAGCTGTGGCATTGAACTTGTGTACCGTACAAAGTTACTCTTCTCTCTTTGCCTCATTTTCCTTATGTAGAAATGCTAAAAATAACATTTACCCCAGTTACCAGGATTGTGTACATCAATACTTATAAACATAAAAAGCATGTTGTAAACATGATTTGCATCACTTTGGATGTATCTGATTAAATTTCAAGTACACTTCTCAAATCCATTATATCATAAAATATAAAAAAGCTCACATACTTTTTAAAAGACATAGTTGCTCATACCTTCACAGTAAGTGCTACTAAAAGCAGCTACCAATTTCTGAATACACTGAGACACCTACCACCTGGTACTTTACCTTCCTCATCTCACTGCCATTACCTTCATGACAACAGCCCACTGGGGTAGACAGGCTGGGTAGCTGCTGGAGAGTATGAGGAAACACAGAAGCCAGGAGATTCAATGACTTGTCTTAGATCAATTACCAGCCATTGGGTTATCTCTTTGCCCTGCTGGCCTGTCCTGTAACTGCTTTACTGTAAACTAAGCTCTGGTGTCATCTCTAACCTGTTCTGCACTGTGCTTCCATCTTTCCATCATTTCACTTGTGTGTTTTTGAGGACACAGGGAAATAAGGAAGAAGAGAAAAATCCAAGATTAGACACCACTGTATCTGTGCCCAACACAAAAAAACACCCAGTACATCTGATGTTTCAATCAGCTTCTGATCAACTCCTAAAGCTTTTCTTGGGAATTTGCTTGCATTCTTTGCTGGTTGGTCTTTGTCAACTTGACACTAATTCATGTCATCTGGGAAGAGGGAACCTCAACTGAGAAAAATACCTCCATCAGATTGGCCTGTCAGCAATCCTGATTAATAACTGATGTGGGACGGTCCAGCCCACTGTGGTGGCACCACCCCTGGGCACATGATCCTGGATGCTGCGAGACGCACACTGGGCAGACAGGGGAGCAAGTCAGTAAGTAGCTTTCTTCCATGGTTACCACCCTGACTGCCCTCAACGATGGACTATGATGGGATGTTCAGTGTGCACTAAGTTGGTTTTGGTCAGTGCTTTACTACAGCAGTAGAAAGCAAGCTGAGACACAGTCTGTGCTTATTTATTTCATCAGGGAAGCGATGTGATTTCAATGTTATTTCTGCTGTACATTGAAATAAATGGTTTCAGACAAAGATGTTCCTAATTCACATAAAAACAATACCCCATGAGACAGAGCCAGGCGGATCTCTGTGAGTTCAATGCCAGCCTGGTCTACAGAGTGAGATCCAGGACAGGCACCAAAACTACACAGAGAAACCCTGTCTCGGGAAAAACAAAACAAAACAACCTAAATAAATAAATAAATAAATAAATAAATAAATAAATAAAATCCCATGGAATTAGATGAATCAAGAGTTTGGTGCCTAAGAAAACTCTTACTTACATAAAAAGAAAATTATTCTTATCTTCATTTATTTGGACCTGAAGTTTGGCATCTCCTGTTGTACACATAGGCTATAAGCCAATTTTAGTAACACCTTTGACTTGTCATCAATAGGATCTAGATGTATTATATCATATCACAGTTATTGCAGGCATCTTGAAACACAGTAGTCCTTATAGAAGACACATGCCACACATAAATAAAACATAAAATAAGTAAACATAAAAGTTTTGAGAAAAGCAACATCTATTTTACCTATTTCGTCTAATCACCTTACGAGAAAACATTCCAAAACTGTAGCATACAATATTCATACACAGTAGATGAGGAACAACCAACAGACACATGATAAATATTGATTAAAGAATTTAATGTTGAAAACTATCCAGAGGGAATAACTGGAAGGTGGAAGAGCAACCTGCTCCTCACATTCAAACCAGCCACAGCACTCTAGCAATAAGGGAAAGTTACTAACTTAAACGCAACCACTCCATTTTTAATTGTAACAATTTAACAACCCCCCACCCTCCTCCACCAGGGTGCTACTGTATCACTAAGGTCCCTATCTACTGCTGGAACAAAGTCTACCTGCTCACCTCAGAAATAGACCATTCTTTAAGGACATCTGACTTAAATAATCAGGATCACTACTCTTCCCTGAGGAAAGAACACTCGAGGTTCTCTTTGGAAGTAGGAGCCTACATACACTCAATCTCGGTTAATTCTAAAACACGTGTGCCCCGAGAACGACTTAACTACAGCACTCAACCACATTGCTGTCTCTACACCCCGCTAGTCCTGAAAGCGTGGTCAGAGGACTGTAGAAACAGCAGCTTCCTGTTCACTTTGAGCCAAACCTTCTGTTCAGTCCTGAGTTTAAACTGTGGTCCTCAACCTTGGTGGCTGCACACTGCAATCGAATAGGGCTGTAAATCAGAATACAATTCTGGGATGATGCCACCAAGCACAGCAGACAGTGGGGAAGTGGGACAATGACTGTTAATAAATAGCTAACTAACTATGAAGCTCATTAGCTCTTGATACATGAAGAGCTTTCTGATAAATGAGGCATGGAGATTTCAATCTTCAGAAAAACAGAGAATACATTTTGGCTAACTCCAATAGAAGTTTAACAATATTCACTGAGAAGTTTTATCCAGTGACAAGCCAATGGTTGACTCAGGTAAGGTAAGAGACAGGGACAGGCAGTACAGGTAAACATACTTTGCAAATTTCATTTTCTTACCCTTGAAATAACCAAAGTGAACCAGAGTAAAAGAAAAACCCCTAAGGATATGTAGACTTTTCTACTCCTTTCTTCAGAGAATCTACCTACTGTTCTCTTCAGGTCTGATCACTTCTAACCTTCAATCTGAGTGCTTCTGCAAGGGATCTGTAATCCTAGCACTCGATTGCCTGGGAGTTCAAGGTTAGCTGGTATATATACACTATCACGTCTAGGGCAGCCAAGGGCTCCATCGTGAGAGTCTAACTTAAAAATTAAAAACAAGTGAAGAAGAGAACAGAACTTCTAAAACCTGACACAGATTTCAAAAGGCAAACTAAAAAACCAAGTGCAGGACATTTCAATAAATAGCTAAGGTTTCTATAGTAGATCTGATTTCAATGAAAACAACCTCCCTACTGTTTTATTATAATCCAAGCTGTTATTAGTATTATTAGTATTGCTGATTATACTTCAGCACTAACCCATAAAAGGCTTCAGTGAGAAAAGCTGTTTCCTAGGGCAACATTAAGACTGTGATAAAAGTCTAGAGGACGGGGCTGAGTGACAGCTCAGTGGTTAAGAGCACACACTGCTCACGCACAGGACCCAGGTTCTATCCTGACACCCAGTGCTTCCCTGTCCTTAACTTCAGTTCCAAGGGACTATCTGTTCTCCTCTGACTCTGAGGATACCAGGAACATATGTGGTACACAGATATACATACAAGCAAAACCTGCATACACATAAAGAAAAATAATATTCAAAAAATAAAGATTATGAGCGTTGTGCATCTACAAATTAACGTTTTATTTTAATTTGTAGAACTCACTTATGAAGTGTTGAAAGTTTACAACTCAAGCCATTGGTGACGACATACACCTGTATTCACAGCGCTTAGGAGGCTGAAGCAGAAAGACAGAGAGTTCCAGGCCAGAATGGCCCAGGGCTCACAGTAAGACTCTGCCGAAAAGCAAAAGCCGTATGTACTGACTGGCCCCAAATGATTATCACTGCATATAGGCAACTGCCACCAGTGTCTGGGAAAAGAAGGGGACCACAGAGGTGGGGGAGACACCACTAGACTTATCTTCATCATGGAGAGTTCTAACAATCCTACGGGGAGTTCTAACAATACCAACAAAAACCTAAAGGACCATGCTGTGGATGTCTTTCTGTATGCTGTGAATATGAGTTACTCCCACTGGCTAATAAATAAAGCTGCACTGGCCTATGGCAGAGCAGGATGGAGCCAGGAGGGAAATCTAAGAGAGATAGAGAGAGAAGAAAGGCAGAGTCGGGGGAGACTCTGTGAGCCTCTGCCAGGAGAAGCAAGATGTGAGAGAACAGGTAATGCCTCAAAGCCACGAGGCAAAACATAGCTTAATAGGAATGGGTTGAGTTAAGTCATAAGATCTAGCTAGCAGGCTGGAGAGATGTCTCAGAGGTTAAGAGCACAGACTGCTCTTCCAGAGGTCCTGAGTTCAATTCCCAACAGCCACATGGTGGCTCACAACCACCTGTAATGAGATCTGGCACCCTCTTCTGTATACATACTAAATAAATAAATCTTAAAAAAAAAAAAAAAAAAAAAAAAAAGATCTAGCTAGCAAGAAGCCTGAGCCATACAGTTTGTAAGTAATATAAGCCTCTGTGTGTTTACTTGGGACTAAGCGGCCGCAGGACCGGGCAGGGCACAGGAAAACTTCTGGCTACAGGATCATGTATTTAACTGAAAATGTTAAGTGCATCAAGTTATCATTACAATGATAAGATTTCAATGCTCTTGGCTTATATACAAAGGAAATGAAATTGTATCAGCCAAGCCTCTGTAGAGAGTAACAGAAAGTGAGTATTTTCTCAAACTGATTTTCTGTATTTTTCCAATAGGGACATATATTTCTGTAGTAGGAATCTTAAAGGTACTTGTTAGTAAAATCAAACCTGAGGCCAGTTATTGGGGTGAATGCTGGAAGATCAGAGAGACAGAACAAGCCACAGCTACCTCACCTTGCCAGTTCCTCAGCTGATCCTATTTCCTCAGACTGGAAACCTCTGTGTCCTCATCTGTAATGAATCTCAGCTGAACTGTGCTGCTAAAAGCCTAAAAATTTAACTAGCCAAAATGCTGCTAGTTTCTGTTCTTCACACCTTATATATCTTTCTCTTTCTGCTGTCACTCCCTGGGATTAAAGGTGTGTGTCACCAGGCCTGGCTGTTTCCAATGTGGCCTTGAACTCACAGAGATCCAGAGGGATATCTGCCTCTGGAATGCTAGGATTAAAGGTGTGAGTGCCACCGCCTAACCTCTGTTTAATATTGTGGCTGTTCTGTTCTCTGACCCCAGATAAATTTATTAGGGTGCACAATATTTTGGGGAACACAATATCACCATATATTTCTTCTGTAGTCAGAAAAAAATAACATTTTCATATAATATATTGTTTTTAAAATATAGATGCAGGGGACTTAGGAAGAAGGGAAACAGTTGGGATGTAAAAACAAAAGAAAAATAAATAAAAAATGCAGATGCAGAGCAACACCTAAGTTAAAGGTATTTTGAAAAGCGTTTCAAATACTTGGTTGATTCAAGTGATCAAATTAAAGTTCTTAATTACTCATGGCCCTTTCTTTGAAGTGAAACCTGAAGATTTAGTACTAATTTGCACAATACAAAGGCCTTTAGAATACTGACATTTAGTCAGTCCAGAAACACTTTAAAAGTAGCTTCAAATGCACACATTTCATCCCTAAGGTGATACTACTGAGATTTTCAAATGAGGTGCTTTAGTAAGGAAGCACTATGCAGAGGTTAGAAACTCATGACAGCAGGCGTGCAGGGCAGATGAGAACAGCCCTACAGTGAGGACGACAGAAGCACATGCCTCTGGCATCTACAGTGGAGGACGGTGGGCAACTTTCAAGCAGTATTTTAGTACAACGAATACATCATCATTTCAACTGAAAAAGTGAATAACAAATGGAGAAAGCAATTTTTTCTGAGTCTGAAAGCCCAGTTTACCTCTTTTGAGAGTCACATTTTAAGTAAAGGAATAAAGATAAAATGGACGCCCAGCTGTTTGTTCCCAGGAATACAAACAGGAAAATAAGCAGAGGGCGGTGAGTGTCTGCAAGACTGGACGAACTACTTCCCCAGCTGTGTTTAATCTGTCCTACAGAACCACGACAAGCCTTTTCTATAATAGAGCCTGAGAACTTCCATTTGCACCCAACTAGAAAACAAAGGCACATGAGAAAACATTGGTTTATGTCTGATGTTGGGTCCAGTCATTTCTCTGGACTCTGTTCTAAACTGTACTGACATCAGTTGAATCACACAGGAGAGGAGTTGAGCAGCTCATAACTGGAGTTCAAAGAGGACGACAGAAATGTCTATTTACAAGTGACTAAAACATAAACATACAAAGGACGAGCCAGTTAAAGCCCAACCCACTGTGCTGCAGTAAGACCAATAAAAAAGCTGGGATATCTGAGGGTCAGCCTATGTCACTGGATTACCACAACAAACTGTCCTGTTATCTACCTTCTAAAGATTACATATGACTTCTACTGTCACCACAGGAACCAGGAGGCTGGGAGACGGTTGGAGGGAGGTGGGGCAAGACCTCCCCAGGGAGTAGCACTTTACTTTAGCTAACTGTGCTACTACTGTTTCCTCTTATAAAATAGAAAGCCATAAAGTGAGAAGCCCAGAACTTGAAGGAAATAAGGTAAGGACAGTCATACAATTTGCTGAATGTAGCTAGTCAATTTCCCATGTCATCAGAATAAAATGGCCTCCTTTACCATAATTATTCTAGGAACCACATCAACTGGAAAACTAATTTTATGGTCTTAATTTTTTTCAAACTTCATCATAAATTTGATCAAGGTTTATGATAATGGTTGTATCAAATGACATTGTAGTGTGAGAGCCAAAGTTACATTTCTTTTTTTAAATTACTATGCCTAAGAGATCAATGACACAAAAATGCCTCTGATCTGCAAGCATTTATTCAAGGACAGACAGTTCCAGAAATGCTGGAAGCTGTTGTTTATGGGAGATAACAAGCCACATGTCTTCACTTTCCTAAACAAGTTTGTCTGACCCATCTCACCAGATGTGCTTGGGAGGTACTAGGCAGGAAATAGTCAGGATATATACTTGCCTTTGATTGGACCTGATGGGAAATGCAAAAAATTAGGGGTTTTCCTTCTTAAGCCCTTGCCATACATGATTCTGGGCCATTTCCTGAGAACCTGGGTATGGACCTGGCCTGAGCCCATCCACCTGGCCAGGATTTAATTAAAGCTTGCTTCAAATTTGGCTTTAAACTGTGGTAGTGGTCTTATTCTCAATCACTGGGATTAACAGTTTTAAAAAGTAATATAAAATGATTCCATAGTTGAGCACATTCAGACCTGTACTGCTGTTCTGAGCTGGTTAGTTCAGCAGTTCCCCTTACCCAGTGCCATGGTTTCCATGACCTATGACAACAAGGGGCAGTCTGTGCATGTTTACTACAGATACAATTTCTTCCCTTAAACAGTTCTGATCTGAGGTTGCTGGGATTTTTTTTGCAGATGGAAATTTTTCCACAAAGTACAACCTGAATCTTTTTAGATGGGAAACAAACTCAAGGTTCTAACTCACCCTGAACATGAATCTCAGCTCTGTCTCCTTATTTGTAGGGTCAAATGCTTATATATTAATAGCTAAATAAATGCTCAGTGGTGACCAAGTCACTATGCTGGGCAACGGAGGAGATCATGCATAGAAACACCTAGCAGCCTAAGAGCTCCAAAGCAGCAGCTGTCATACAAACCAAAGGGACAAAAACTTAAAAGGAAAGTTGCTTCTGGCCTCAAAATCTCAAACAAAATCTGGTTTGTATCCATGCAGAAGACAGGGTAAAGTAGGGGTCAGATATGATCTGCATTGCTATAACCCAATCTGAGGCAGATTTATAAGTCTGATGCTACCCCAGGCAACACAGCAAGTACCAGGCCAGCCTCAAGTCTTAGCACGAAACATATTTTTCCCATAGTGTCTAGCAACAAATATAGTAAATAGTTCAAGGTCCAATATGCATTATGAGGTTCCAAGGATCTGTAGACTTTGTGCCGCTCATCTTTGTAGGCCCTGTACTTGGCAGGTTATTTGACATAATCTCATTTTTTCCAATTTAGGTAAAAAAGAATGTTTATCTGGACTTTTAAACACTTTCTCTTTGTAGCTGAAAATTCTCTGAAGGAAAGAAGATTTTGTTTCTCTGATGTCTGAAAGGATGAGTGCTACCATGTAAGATTGTTACTGTATCTCCACAGTGAACATTGACAGACACAGGGCTCACATTTGAATAACTGCGTGCACAGTTTTCATGTTCTATAAAGAGAAAAGCCTGCCAACACTGCATTTCATCCTAAGAGTTCACATCAAGGAAATGCATGACAAAGCTACAGTGAAAACATTATTGGGGGAAGCCATGCTTTAGGCCTTAGAAATAAGCAGTCACAGCCCGGCCAAGTACACTAAGGGCAGTGTTGCTTCAGATCCCAGAAATACCTGAAGGCTCATCATGCCTGTTGAGCCTCTACTAAGAACAAAGCAGCAATCCAATGTCATTTGTATGGATTCACCAGTATCTCATGGCTTTTTCCTTTCGTTGTCTTTTTGAGACAGGGTTTCTCTGTGTAGCCCTGGCTGTCCTAGAACTCACTCTGTAGACCAGGCTGGCATCGACCTAACAGAAAACCGCCTATCTCTGCCTCCCAGATTAAAGGCATGTGCCACCATGCCTATCCAGCGTATCACATGGTTTTTCCTGAGAAACCCTATAAATCAATATCTAATATAAGAAGTCAATCTTTCACACTTTCTCTAAAAACTTCGTATCTATTTCCTCCTCTGCTTCACAGATGTTCTGATCCCCAGTCTGGTGCTAATCCCAACTTGGGTGCCCAAGGGGAAAAGCAAGATCTGGGCATTTAACAGCAATGCATCTGCCTTTCCACCATTCCCAGCAGGAGCTCCTACTAAAGAGAATTGCTTAGGCTCATGATTCAGAAGCATTGAATGTCAGGTTTACTTATGTCATGTCAAACCAGGTAGCACTCCTTGGAGGTCCCTCTTTACCAGGAAAAACAGCGATTTTAATAATATGCCCGACTTGCTTAATACAGAGCTGAGATCTTTCTAACTGACACCAGATTTTAGATAAGGATGAAGAACTCCTATGACATTTGTTAAAAGATTTGCTTTCATTATTTTTAATTATGTATAGGTGTGTATCTGCATGTGGGTATATGTAAGTGAGGCCAGAGGCACTGGATCCACTGGAGTTAAGACAGTTGTGAGCTTCCTGACATGGGTTCTGGGAACTGAACTTGGGTCATTGGAAAGAGTAACAAGTACTCTTTCCTAACCCCTGAGCAATCTCTCCACCCCTCCCTATGACATCTCTTAAGTACTTTGTTGAAAGACAGGCTGCGGGTCAGTGGTAGAAAGACCTGCTTAGCATATGCAATGCCCTAGGTTGATCCTCAGTACCACAAGACCAATAAACAAAAACACAAAGATTCCTGGACCAGGAGAGAAGTCTAGCTGCATAAGCAGGAAGATCAGAGTAGTGGTGCATGCCTGTGAACCCAGCACTTGGGGATTTAGGAAGGGGAAGAGGAAGTTAAGGTTACCTTACACTGTGGACTACGTGAAATCCTAAGGTGACTGGAGGACACTATATTAAGTGAAATAAGCAGGCACCAAATTACATTTTCTCAATCACAAGAAAGCTTAAAAAGAAAAAAAGTATTTCAGAAAATACTGATTACCAGAAGGTAGGAATTGGAGGAGGGAGGGAGAGAAGGTGGCTAATGGGTACAACATTAGAGCCAAGCAGAGGAGAAAGAGGTGGCTAATGGATGTAACACTGCAGTCACGTGGAGGAGCTCCAGTGTTCTTTAGCACAACAGGGTGACTGTAATTCGCAACTTATTGTCTATTTCAAAATAGCTACAATAGATGCTGAATGTTTCTAACAGAGAAACAATAAATGCATGAGATATACACGCTAATTACTCTTGATTTATTACACACTTCTCAAAATATCACATTGGACCCTGTAAATATATACAATTATGTATTTTGTAAAGAGTTAGAAAAATTATAGTAAATACCAAATAATACAAAACCGAAATCTTACAATCATACCAAGTACAAGGTCGTAGCATTACTGGAGGTAGAGACCCTCTTCTGCTGACATAACACTGAGTACACGCTGATGAGTAAGCCAAAGTTCGCACACTTCTCTACTAATGTGCACCAACACAATTTTCTAAAATATGACAGCGCACAGAGGAAACAAAGTCAGCACAACAGTCAAACTACAAAGTAACCAACTCCAGTTTTCAGTTCTTCTAGAGCAGGGCAGACACCCCCACCTCCTGTTCTGAGGTCAAAACAACCTAAATGTCCAAGAAAATGAGGATACAGGAGAAGGAAATTATATGATTGATGACTTGATTACTACTTTCAACAGCAAGATTCTAAACAAACCCAGCAAAGCAATGCACAGAGGGATTTCGGGACAATGGGCAATGGTACTATTTTGTATACCACTATGGTAGAGACCTATCCTTATACAGTTAGTATAGTCCATTAAGCTAACTGTAGTGTCAACTCCAATACACTAAATTCTGAGTGAGAAGGAAGTACAATGCATGTACACCAAGTCTGATGTGCATGGTATCAACAACAGAGGAAGGCGTGCATGATGTGCAGAACTTCTTATACCTTTTGTTCAACTTTGCTAAACCTAACCCTAACATATAAAGTTTATTATTTTTTATGTTTGTTATGTGTATGTATGTGTGTCTGTGCATGTGCCCAAGGAAGTCAGGTGTCAGCTCCATTAAGCTGGAGTTCCAGGCAATTGTGAGACACTTGATGTGGGTGCTGGGAATTGAACTCAGGTCCTCTTCAGTAATTACTTTCTCCAGCCCAAAGTTTATTAATTTTTAGAGGGTACAACATAACCAAATTCAGTTTCTCTTATCAACATGAGAGTCAAGATTATCAAATTTATTGATTAAAGCCATGCATTTCACTGAAGCAGCACATTAAAAAGGGGAAATTATTTTAATAAATACAGAATAAATATATGATAAAATTCACCATTCATTCATTACAGAAGTTCTCCCCAGACTAGGAGTAGTAGAGAGTTCCTTTCATCTAAAAATTGTATCTTTTCCTAATCCTCAAAAAACATCTGCTGGTGGAAACTAAAAGCATTAACTTCCAAGTCTGAAAGCAAGTTGCTTCTACTGAACGCCAGCCAATGGTATAAAGTAGTCCAATGGAGCAGGGCATGGTGGTGCATACCTTTAATCCCAGCACCCATGAAGGAAAGGCAGGACAATCTCTGTGAGTTCAAGACCAGCCTGATCTATACAGTGAGCTCCAGGACCACTGGAGCTATATAATGAGGCCCTGACTCATAAAAAGAAAGAAAAGAAAGAAACTCAATGGAAAAAGATAGGAGGATTCAAAAGGAGCAACAATAAAAACTGGGTGGCTGGAAAGATGGCTCGGCAGCACTTGCTGCTCTTTCAGAGGTACAAGTTCAGTTCCAGGGATTCAACATCCTCTTCTGACCTCTGCAGGCACCAGGTCTGCATGTGGTATACAGACAAACACAAGGGCAAGACACCCATACACATAACATAAATACAATGTAAAACCCCAAACACCTTTCGTGCTGTCAACTTGACACAGACCTAGGGCCATCTGGGAAGAGGGGCTGGACTGAAGAACTGCCTGATCAGACTGGCATGTGGACACGTCTATGGGTCATTTTCTCAGTTGCTAATTGATGTAGGAGGGCCCAGCCCACAGTGGGCAATACCATCCCTAGGCAAGGTGGGCCTGGGCTGTTCAAGAAAGGTAGTTTGCTCATGAGCGCTGTGGGATAATGCTCTTGCACACTGTAAAGATTTGTCACTTGAATTGGTTTAATAAAACGCTGACCAGACTATGAGAATTCTGGGGAAAGAAAGCGTAGACTCAGGAGTTGCCAGCCAGACACAGGAAGCAAGATAAGAATGCTGCACCGAGAAAAGGTACCAAGCCACATGGCTAAACATAGATAAGAATTATGGGTTAATTCACATGTAAGAGCTAGTTAGTAACAAGCCTGAGCTATCAGCCAAATATTTTGTAATTAATGTAAGCTGTTATGTGTTTATCTGGGACCAGGTGGTCTGGACAGGAAACATCCGATTACACATGAGCATGGGAATAAGCCTGTATCCAGCATTCCTCCAATGTTTCTGCTTCAATCAAGTTCCTGCCCTGATATCCCTCAATAACTGGGAAGTTTCCTGCCATAAATTGCTTTCAAGTCAGTGTTCTCCTCCACAACAGAGTGCTAATTAGACTCCGTTTTTATATGTTAATTTTCTTAGTTACCTTGTCACACTGATGGAAAGGTGACTAACATAGCAAGGCCCTGGGTTCCATTCTCTAGTACAAACTAAAAACAAAAAATAAAGCCTGACTTCCATTGCACAAGCAGCTTAATTACACAGATTATTTTAACCAGTCTTACTACTTTCATTGGAACAAGTCTGACCAAAGAGTGGAGGGAAGAAAGTAATTGCTGTTAATTACTCTTCATAGTCCCTGTCCATGAGCTTAGCCAGGTCAAAGCCTTTTCTGTAACGACTGCCTCCTGGGGGTTTCTGGGGATCTGTAGCCTTCCACTTCGTCACTGCTGCACTAGCCAACTTGGGGTGGAAGGCTACCAAAGTCTCTCTGGTTCAGCACATGTGAACTTTTAAAAGAAGAGCAAGGGAAAAGGTTAAATATTAACACAGAAGACGTCCACTGTTAACACTGATGCAAGAAACTAACAAAAGAATAGAAAATATAAACATGAAATCCTGATCCTTAGATTTTAGATTTAATTTACTTAATAACTACCACCATTATATAAATTAAACTACCCTTCAGTATTTGCACATATTATTAATGTTTGACATCTTTAAATAGTTCACATTTAGAAAATGCCATTCCTAGTTTTAAAAAAAGTTATTACAAAATAACACAGAGATGGGGCTGGAGAGATGGCTACGTGATTAAGAGCACTGACTGCTCTTCCAAAGGTCCTGAGTTCAAGTCCCAGCAACCAACTGTAATGAGATCTGGTGCCCTCTTCTGGCCTGCAGAGACACATGCAGGCAGAATACTGTATACATAGTAAATAAATCTTAAGAAAAAAAAAAAAACAGAGAAAACATGAAAGATCTTAAATGAATTTAGTGTCAGTCCTCTATGTATGTATTTTACAGCTATGGACAGAAAGCATCATGGGAAAAGATGCTCTGTGATTGCCACACAGTGAGCAAGAAGCTGAGTCCATTCAAGGGAAGAGATGAGACATGCCTCTCACTACAACTACCATCATTCCACAGATGCCTGGTCTCGCCAGCACTTGTTTTGAGCGCTATTCCTCAAGTCTTACTCATATGCTACATCACGAGGCCTATGATGGCTATGTCTGTACTCAACACATACAGTCTTTCTTGTCATTATCCCTTAATCAATACAGGGGATTATTAATGCATATGTCCTTACCAATAGGTAGTTAGGTAATCTAAAGATTATGTAAAATATACAGGAAGGGGTGTATATGCTGCAGGTAAATACCACACTGTTTAAAAGGGACTTGATCAGCTGCAGACTTTGCAATCCACTGGGACAGTTGAAGGCTGCATATATTTAGTATGTTAGTTCACAGATCTACCTAAATACCCACTAGGAACAGAGTTGAGATTCCTGAGATGACCACCACCCTTTAGCAAATGAGACTTCAGCCTCAGTAGATCCTTTCTCTAGGAATCTATAAGTCAATCAATGCCCATCATCATCTCCATTGGTTTTCCCAATCCACCTCTTGATCCCATATTAGCCCTACAGAACATTGTACTTTCTCTGACCTGTTGTCCAGACTAACTCTAGCCTATAAGGAAACCAGCTATAGAACAGCTCCATTCTCTACCACACTCTGCTATGTCCCTGTATCCTCAGCCTCTTTTAGGACACCATCTTAACATCTTAACTCTCCATGACTTTCTTCTGAGGACTAATGCACTGTCTCAAAGAGTTCATATTTTTTCTATCCCCTGAAGTCTTGCTAGACCTGTAGCATGCGTGTCCTCTTCTTTAGGCCCCATTACACCCATAACTGACACATATAACCACAATTTCAGTGACCACTCCACATCACACTTCTACTTCACCCTCCAGTATGCATGCTTAACTACACTCCTATATAGCTTCTCCGGACTTGGGGAGAATTTCTACTCCAATCCATTAGATTTCTTTTTACTCCACACCCCATCTTTGAAGTCTGAAGTCTAATTGTTAACAAATTTGTCCTTCTCTATGTTCTTCAGATTGCCTACTTCTTATTGAGTTCACAGAGTAAAACCTTTGTGGATTCAACTATACACTTTCTCTGACCTCCCCTATGACTAATAAACACCCAAGAAGTTTCTACAGTGTACTGAAGGCATAGGGTTTAGCATGTGGTATTCTAACAAGCTGTTTTTATTTTAATCACAAAGTGTATAATAGAAATCTCATTAGGTGAGAAAAGCACAATTGTAAGGTTTGAGAATTTATTGATGACCAGGATCAAAGGCTATCACCACTCTTGGGAAACTCACATCACCAGACAAATAAGCAAGAATAAAGGGTGAATAAAACCTTAATCTGAGGGAGAATGCTTACAGGGAAAATAAAACTGGGTTAACATGACAAGTACCCAGTTACCACACTATATTGTAGGTATGGGTAGAGCTCTGATATCATCTAGAAACTGTCTTGAAACACTGAAACTCAGGCTCAAAAGAAGCACTGAGGCCCACTCTGGACCTTAGAATAGCTGACACTGAGGCTACCGAGGCCATTATACATAGCAGCAAAAGAACACAACAACTGTTCTATAGGGCTTAGGAATTATAAGCATGAATAATTTTTTTAAAAAGTCCACATTTAATTTCTATGTAAAAGAAGCACATGGTCAGCAATGAGCCCGTTATCCAGTTTAATCCTGTATTTGAGATGGGGGGGCGGGTCAGTAATATTTTTCCATATATGCTATGAGATTTGAAGTGTTCCATTTCTTCCTTTCTCTTCGAATCTATAGCTTTGTGGCAGGAGTCTACTGTCATCAAAAGATGCAATCTACTTCACCTCTCACCCTAAGTCTGAGCTGGACAAAAAGAGCTGAGCTAAACAGACTATCACTTGCTGACAAGAGAGGTCAGAAGACACACAACCCCAGTACTAAGCCTAGGCTTCAAGAGACCTGTGCTTGTGTTCTTTACTTGTATGCCTTTTTCTTTTCTTAACTTAAAAAAAATTATGTGTATAGGTGTTTTGTCTGCATGTTTTGGTCTACCATATGAATGCCTGCTACCCATGGAGGCCAGAGGAGCGTATTAGAACCCCTCGGCTGGAGTTATAGATGGTTGTGGACCACCATGGTTGCTAGGAACTGAACCTGGGTCATCTAGAAGAGCAGCAGTCAATGATCTTAACTGATTAGCCATGTCTCCAGCCCCTGTATGCCTTTCATTATGCGATAGCTAGGTTGGGCTGGCCTGGCCTGGCCTACTAGAGAATCAGAGACTACCTGAAAAAGAGTTAAACCATTCCCATAGTCCCAAATACAGTAGGACCCTTTCTCCATAGAAGACACAGTCTGAGACTTCCCAGTGGGTATTACTAAACCCTGTATAGACTGTGTGTTCTCATGTGTGTATGTGTGGACACATGTGTACACATATGATAAGTAAAGCTATGTGAATATGGTTCTCATTCCCTCAAAATATCTTAGTTTACTTCAGTTACTCTTATGATGATATGAGATAATACAATGCCTTACTGAAGAGATGAAATAAAAAGAATGAAGTCGACATAATTTAGCATGAGGCTGCTAAAAGTGAGTTACTTGAATAAAGTCACTGACATCATAACAGGTGATCTTATAACCAAGACGGTGCTAAATGACTAGCAAGAAGGTAACATATACAGCATGAAGACAGTATGCAAAAGAGGATTCATGTCCTGGTCAGGGCGGCACAAAATGTTATCACACTGCTCAGAACACCGAACAATTCAGAATGGATGGACTGTTTATTTTTGGTTATTTTCCATTCAATATTTTCATACTCAGATGACCACAGATGTAAATAAAACCACAGAAAACAAAACTACAAATTCAAGAGGCTAATAATGGCCATCAGAAGCAGCCAATATCAGAAGTACCTTTTACTTAAGATCTCATCACAAAGAGCAGGCTCAGTAGAGACTAGAACTCCCCATCACCCCAAGGATGCATGCAGAATTATACATACGGTAGTATAGTACGCTTTCTTTTGGTTTTGTTTTGTTTTCCTCCCAAAACACAGTCTACATAGCCTTGGGTGGTCTGGAATTGGCTATGCAGACAAACCAGGCAGGTCTCGAACTCATAGAGATCTGCATGCCTCTGTTCTCAGCTACTGAGTTTTTCTATGGTTTGTGATACAGCAATAAATAGATGATGGGGCAAAACTCTAGCTCTTTCAATCTATTCTACCCTGTTAGCCTATTGCTTTTCCCCATTAATACTTCTGAGAAACTGAAATCAGTAACTGAAATACTTAATGTCAATCTTCTTCCATGACACTAAAGAAGCCAGACAGAAACCATTCCACTAAGGAAAGACTTAGAACATTGTCAGATTTTACTTCTTCCACCAATTACCCAGCTAGCTTTAAGCTCAGAGCTTCTGTTTGTAAATCTGCTATAACAAAGCAAAAAAAGCAGCATATATGCTCAACATTGTTCATGAGAGTGTCTGGAAATCAGCAGGGGAGGTGTGAGGCCAGAAGGACCAGGGGCTCCTGCACATATGCAGTTCTTTGCTCCTTTACAAGCATCCTTTCAGATATTTCTGTGTAATTTCTGGGAATACTTTTCCAAATTCACAAAGGCTTTCCATTTGTTTTAAGCACCATCTCTAACCTTCCCCGAGAGCTAAATGGTTAATTTTGAAAGCTGATATAGTAAGCATCCACATGCCTCTGTCCTTCCCACTCCTCTGGGAAAGCATATTTTTCTGACCTGCTTCCCACCCTATGGGGCTGTCCCATGAATACAAGAAGAACAGAGGAGAGGGTTCAGAAGGAATGTGACCCTGCTTGGCCCATGACCCTAGCTTTAAGTCCCAGCCTACTCAAACCATCATTGGTCACGGGTTCTTCCTGTGCCAACCAGCAGAGTGTGCACATGAGTGCATGATTTCCAGCATATTTGCAGTGCTGGTATTAATACATTTAAATGCTTCACACCCAAAGATCTATACAGTTGCCAATTCCAACTTTTATTTATTTTATGAATGATAAAGGATTCTATTCCTTTACTTTGCCTCTCCTACTGACCTCCTCTGCTGTGGGATAATGCCCTTGTACACTGGTTTAATAAAATGCTGATTGGCCAGGAGCAAGGCAGGAAGTATAGGCGGGGCAAACAGACAAGAAGAATTCTGGGAAGAGGAAGGGCTGAGTCAGGAGTCACCAGCCAGATACAGAGGAAGCAAGATGACAAGGCGGAACTGAGAAAAGGTACCAAGCCACGTGGCTAAATATAGGTAAGAATTATGGGTTAATTTAAGTGTAAGAGATATTCAGTAATAAGCCTGAGCTAATGGCTAAGCAGTTATCATTAATATAAGCCTCTGTGTGCTTACTTGGAGGATGTGAGTGGGAGAGATTTGTCCCAACCACAGGCCAGGTGGGACACAGGAAAATTTCCAACTACACTCCTCTACTCATAACTTATTCTATTAAATTCATTCATTTCAAAAATATCTTTTTCAAATGTCAGTGACACTTCCATTCAAAGCTGCCTTGCCTGTCACCTCGGGTGTACATCTACACCACCTTCAATTTGTTCCCACTTCAGTTCCAAGTACTATACAGTGTGTGTCAATGCCTTTAATTCTTCACTCATGGAGAACAATCAAGCTAGCTCCTGTGATTTATCTTCAGACACTAACAATAGCTACTTTGCTCTTTAAAGGAAGTTCTTAGTTTAATGGTATGGGCATTTACCAACTAAGTTGATTTCTTTTTCATAAATTATAGGTCTTTCTTAAACAGAAACCTACATTGTAAAAACCAAATACGTCACTAAATGTGTACCACATCATCTTCAACTGTATTACATGCAACAGTTCTTACTTTCAGGAGACACAAAATAGACATGAAATTTAGACCCTACAAAATGACATTTCACACTATTCCCAAGCCATGTATCTCAACTGTTTTCCAGAATAAATGAAAATGATGCATTTTTCTTAGATACCCAATGTCATAAATTTGCAAAACAAATACATATGTGTTCCCTATCTTTATCACAGTTCACAGATTTTCAGACAAATTAACTCATAATATCATAAGCCTACAAAATAGGCACAAGAATTGTCCTCTACACTTTATACAGAGGAAACACTAACAGGATCCTCTTTATCAAAGTAACATGGTAACAAAGGTGTGACCCTCAGCTTCTTCTCTCTTCACTGCAGTGGCCAATACCCCCTGGCTTATCAGACAGCTTCTGAACAAATAGAACTGGCCAGGAAAGGTCTTACATCATGTTGTACACTCAATTCATGAGTTCCTATATGGGTGCTCATGATTAGTACATATGATTACACATTTTCAAATCTCAGCAAGGTAAGAAAAACAATCCTTAACTAGTATGTTAAAACACAGACTGACAGTAACACATGCATATAATTTATAATAAATATACATATAATAAAAGTACATACAGGAAACTCTCACAAAGTACTCACAAACCAAAATACTTTGAAGACCTCTATTAAGCCAAGTATCCTTAACACAAAAATGCAAATACATATATAACATGAACCAAAACAACCAAAGAACTCAAGAGACACACATGGATCAGGCAATTCACAGATGGGGTTCAAGTAGACAATGAAAATTATGCTGATGCATTTGCAACAATATGGACAACACTGGAGGACTGTCTGAGTTACTTTTCTATTGCTACGATAATATACCATGACTGAGACAAATTATAGAAGAGTTTTATTTGGGGTTCACAATTTAGAGCCCATGACCATCATGATGGGGAGCATGACAGCAGGTAGACAGGCATGGTGCTGAAGCAGTAACTGAGAGCTCACATCTTGAGACACAACCACGAAACAGAGGAGGACACTGGGAAGAGTCTTTTGAAACCCCATAGCCTGCTCCCATTGACACACCTCCAAATTCTTCCCAAACAGTTTCACCAACTAGGTACCAAGTATTTAAGTGTAAGGGCTTATGGAGGCCATTCAAACCTCCACAAGGATGCTAAGTGGAATAAGCTATACACTGAAAAAATGGTGCATGATGCCATTTACATGTGGAAGCTTAAAAAAAGAGAAGAAACAGTAATGGTCAAACATACAAGACCAAAATGGATAGGGAAGATACAGGTTAAAGGAGAGATGCAGTTATGTAAAAAGTCTAGATGCTGAAAGGCTGCAATTAATATTGTATTATCTACTGGAGATCTGCTGGGAGAAGAGATTTTCAGTTTTCAACACAAGTATCTACAAGATGATATATTAATTTGCCTACTTATAGTAACCATCTCACTAAGTAATCAAAAGATGATATATACCTCAAATTTATACAATAAAAACCATCATTAGGCTATACCTACATTGCGTGAGGAATATTTAAGAGAAAAATATTTGCTCTAAATTTAACATGTTATTTTATATCACTTATTTATTCTATAAAAACCCAGCAAGGAATTATTTCAAGATTTTGTGATACTGCTGTTTTTACTGAATTTTAAATTTTAGGTTGAATAGCTTTATTTTTAATATTTAATTAGTAAAATTGATACTATATACATCTTAAATGAACTTCAGTAAAAGATGTTGGGATTAATTCATTGAATAAAGAATAACGCCATATTTTTATCTCAGTGATGAATTCTTACACACCCCCTCTCTCTCTGGACCATGACTATTCAAGGAATAATAAATGTAGATTTCAGTCATAGAAGTGGTTACACACGACACATACACAGTTTAAAAAGCAAATGAGAGTTAGTAGAGGTTTTCAAGTATTCACACACTTTAGAATTACGTTTTATTTTATTTAAGTGGTCAGCATCTTCAAAAGCAGTGGAGGAAACCCCTGTCCCACCACAAATGCACAGGGAGACTTCTTCTTAGTCTAGGATCAACTTCTATTCTTTCTTCAGAACACAACACTTTCTCTACTCCATCCTCCCACCTGGGAAGAGATGGTGGCCTCTGACACTTGAGCCCTCTGCACCCCAACTTCTCATGGCACTTCTAAGAGGCTTGCCAACATCAGCACCTCAGCTCCAGCTAAGAGGAGACAATGGAGGGGCTGGGGAGCTGGCTCACAGGTTAAGACCATGTACTGCTCTTGTAGAGGACCTGAGTTTGGTTCCCAGCACCCAAGCTAGGTTACAGGCAACAACCTCCATGGGATCTAGCTCCCTCTTCTGGCCTCTGCCAGCACCTGCACTCATGAGCACATATCCAAACACAGGAAGGGAGGGGGGCAGCAGGCAAAGGAGACTAGTGGCCAAGCATGCAGCCCAGGAATGAACATGTGACTCACAGTGGCCAAATTCCAGGCTATGGATTTTTTTTTTTTTTTTTTTTTTTGACTAAAAAGGAACCTTGACCCTTGGGGTTAAAAACAAAAGGCTGTAATTCAGGAAAACAGGCAAACACTCTCTGGTTTGGTTGAAAGAAACCTTCAGCAGCCAAGAAAGGCAGGTGAAGAGGACCCTAGGGTTCACTGTGTCACTCTTGGAGCTGATGTGAAATAAAGTCTCTTTAGTTACAGCGTCTGGCTTTGGGTCACTGACTTGGACAAGAAGTACCCTGACTAAGTGATGGAGAAGGCACAATAAACTGTGCCTTGTGGTGTTAAGACAAATGGCTTTGGAAGGATAAAAAGCTTTTCTTACCATCTGCTCTTAGTTTATTTCACACATCTAATTGTCCATCCACGATTCTGAGACCACGTCTGCTTTCAAAGTGCTAATACCACACGGATTTGATTGGGTGCTTCTGTACTTACTGGCCACTTTAGAACGTAAGTCCCAAATAGCCAGAGGCTATTCCTAAGTAGCCCAGAAATGTCTATCATCTACAGCTCATGAAGATCACTTTCTATTTCTTTCAGGCTTCTCTGAGCCCACTGTTTTCCATATTTCAAGATCTGACCTACATTTGCTCTGTCTACCTCCTTGGAGCAGCACAGCCCTCAGCAGAGCGTGTTTTCCTGAAACTGCAGTGGTTCCACTTAGACTTGAACTTGGAGCACTGTGAACACAACTAGGCATGCTCTGGGTGCTGGGTGTCTCCCGAGGCCTCATGGGCTCCGGCATTGTTTCGACTTTATATGGAGTAGGTTATACATCAGATCTCTGGACAGATTCTCATCCCCTCCCCACAGCCTGAGCAGAATGACACTTTCAAACTTGGGCGAACACATGGACAGAAGAATATTAAAATTTCACAAAGACCCAAATGACAAGGTTTGTGAATGGCATAAAATTTAATACAATGCTATGAGCAAAGTCATTCGTGCCATCAACAAGTAATGACAGACTACGAGACAGGATAAGGTAAGGGACTACAAACAGCAGTGAACGAGATCACTCTCCATGCATGATAAGTGTCTCTTGTCTGGAGTGAGGGAAAACAGTATTAAACAAGTGGGTTTTTTTCATTCTAACATATACTGTTAAAAGACATTAATTTTTAAAGAAGATTTAAAAATTTTACTTGTATATGTATACCCCAGTATGTGTACATGCACATGTGGGTTCAAAGGCCTTCTGAGGAGAGAAGAGGTTGAATCCACAGCTGAGGTTGTTGTGAGCTTCCTGACACAGGTGCTGGGAACCAAACCCACATCCTCTAGGTGAGCAGTATGTGTTCTTAACTGTTGAGTTCATCTCTACAGCCCCATATTAATGCTTATTTAATATGTAATTTAATATTATGGCAGTTTGACTGAGAAATGTCCCTGATGGGCCTAAGTTGAGACTGCAGTTCCCAGCAGGTGGCACTGTTCAGGGCTGGTATGGAACCTCACTGCACAGTCACTGGTGGCAAGCTTGAGGGTTTAAAGCCTTGCTCCACTTCCTAGTCTTCTACCTCCCGCCCCTGTATTTGCTTAGGGAAGCATTTTTTTTGTTTTCAGACAGGATCTTTTGTAGACCAGGCTGGTCTTGAACTTGCAGTGACTTTCTCACCTCTGCTTCCAGTGCTAGAATTACAAGCATAAACCATGACATTGAACCCCAGTGTTTGCTGAAGAAATAACAAGATAGATGAATATGGAATTCTTAGCTGGGCGTGGTGGCACACACCTAGAGATTAGGTGCGTCTCTGTGGGTTCAATGACAGCCTGGTCTACAAAGAGAGTACCAGGACAGCCAGAGCTGTTACACAGAGAAATCCTGACCAGAAAAATAAACACACAGTTTTTTGTTTTTTTTTTTTTTAGCTTGGGTCTGGGATTTGGGTGAGAAAACTTGGGATTGCTTGTTTGTAACTGATGAATAGAGGAAAAGTCTTTGTAAAGACCAGATTTCAGCCACTTAAAATATTACTGTGTTCTCTCAACAAGGCAAAAATCAAACCATCTTCAGTATATCCACCCAGGGCTCCCCTCCCTACACCCACATATTGCCTCGTTCTAAGGGTACCATCATTCTTGTGGCCACTTGTTTCTGACTTCTTCCTTTGTCAATCTCCTTGCTCGGCAGGATTCCTAGGCCTGTCAACTCCCTTTAATATCTTTGATCAATGGCCTCCTTCCTTCCCACTCCCTCTGCCACAGGCTTGGTTCAAGCCATCAACTTCGAGAGCAGAGCAACAAACCAGGCCTGCCCCTGAGTCCACCTTTGCCTGTCTCATCCAGGCTGCTTAAATTAAAACCTCCCCAGAAACTTTGGCTTTATGAATGCTGTATGAATGACAACTGAAACAGAATGCCTAGGACAACAGGCCTGACTAACCAGCCCTAAGTGCACTGACCTGCCTGCGTCCTCCTCAAGAAGGTCAGAGCCTCCAGTCATTTAGAGCACCACATTGGAATTCTACCACAGCTGCAAGCTTACCTCACTCAGGTCCTTTGACCTCCTGGCAGCTCCAGGACAGCACACCAAATCCCCCCTTCCTCCTGAGAATTCTTCTGACACCAACTGACAACGATACTGTCAACTGGCAAACTCCAACTGACGTCACGCACACAACTTCACCACTGACCCTAACTTCTAAGAGGTCACACAAGAAAAGGTTGTTACTAGGTTGTTTCCATCCGACTAGTCTCTAGCCTTCCTACCATTCCTAGCCTGTCTCTACTTGTCACCTTCCCACCATCCCAAACACACACCAACTTTGATAACTGTCGGGGAGGGAAGATCACTTAACAAATCTACATGTCATGGGCTAGCAGGCAAGACGGCTCAGCAAGAAAAAAGCACCTAGAGCGGGAAGATGTAAGCTTGACAACCTGAGTCCAATACCTTGTAACCATATAAAGGTAATGTGAGAGCTGACTCCACAAAGTTGTCCTCTGACAATTGTCCAACCTCCACATTGGTACACATGCATACACAATAACAATAATTAATAGTAATATCAAGCAAAATAAAACAACCAAAAGAAATCCTTACAGACTGGGCATGAGCATTAGCATCATGGATGCCACTTACTCAGAAGCTGACTGGACTCCAGGCTTTAAACTTTATCAAGAGAATAATGAGCAGGCCTGGTCTTGAGTAGAGGTCCCGAGGCTAAAAAGAAGGGGAATGTAATCATGTAATCCATCAAGGAGCTAACTGTGGCTGGAAATGCTGGCAACAAAACCATGAAAGATTAACTTATTTATAGTAAACTTCCCTAATCTGTCACAACAAACTGTATTCTGCCTTCACGAAATGTTATTTTAAAATTACATTATCTGGTTTTTTGTTTTGTTTTGTTTTTTTCTTTCTTCAAGACAGGGTTTCTCTGTGTAGTTTTGGTGCCTGTCCTGGACCTCACTCTGTAGACTAGGCTGGCCTCGAACTCACAGAGATTTGCCTGGCTCTGCCTCCCGAGTGCTGGGATTAAAGGCTTGCCCAGCTGTTTGTTTTGTTTTAAATGTCTGTTTCTCCCACTGGGTCTTAGATTCAGAGGTGGCGGGGTGGTCTCCACTACCACCTCTATGTGCTCAAGCTTCTGGAACAGTAGATGAAGTCATAAGGCACCCTTAAGTAAATGTCCAGGAAGGACTAGTTATAAGACCCTGTTAATAGTAGTTAACAGGTTTTATAGGTTAAACAAGGTTTTTGGTGGGTTGCTTTGTAACCTAACCACAATAGTAGTATGAAATAATACCTTATGTTCCAAGTAACCAACTTAGAGTCACATGGTGTAGGACCTCCTTTAACTGCCTTGTTCCTTTTTTATTTTTATTTATTTTTTGGTTTATGTGTATGGGTATTTTCCCTACATGTCTGCCTGTGCACCATGTGCATGCCTGACACCCACAAAGGCTAGAAGAGGGCATCAGATCTCCAGGGACTGCAGTTACAGACAGTTGTGAGCTGCCATGTGGGTGCTGGGAAATGAACCCCAGTCCTCTGGAAGACTATTAACCACTGAGCCATCTCTCAAGCACCCTGTCTTATATTTTGGCCCACAGACATTGACTTGAATACTAGTGACTAGAAATAAGGCTTCATGGCCTATATAAGGTAAGTCTTCTGATATGTAAAATTATTTTAAAATAAAAATATTTAAAAAATGTCTTTATAGCCTCTTTGGGAATCAGTTTAAAAACAAATAAAACCCACAAAAAATGGAACTAACAAAAAAGTAACAAGGAGGCTGAAGAGCTGGCTCAGTGGTTAAGAGCACTTGTTCTTCTGGAGGGCCCAGGTTTGAGTCCCGGCACCTACATGACAGCTTGTAACCACTGCAGCCCAGTCCCAGGAAAGCACTGATGTCCTCTTCTGGCCTTGGTGGACATCAGGCCATGCACATGGAATACATACATAAATGGAGGCAAAACAGTCATACATATAGAATTAATAAATTAATAAAAATTTAAAAAAGAAATTGCTGATATAGAGTCAATCTATAATTAATATACATATGTAAAAATGTAAGTATGTTTTAAAAAGTAACGAAACATACTAAAGTTTTCTCTACACATTTCCCTGTTTTAATGCATGGCATATGTTGTGAACTCCATTTGGGTTAATAGCTGTGTACCTAATGGACTGGAATAAGGTGCTCAATGTATAGAAGGAGCTATACATTACAGTCCAAACTCTCCTGGCAAACAGGAGGAAGCAGAGCACTATCTACTGACTGTTCAGAGGCATCACAGTGGTCTAGTGACAAACGGCTGGTCATAACCACTCTTGTAATCCCAGCACCCAGGAGGCTGAGGTAGGAGCATCACCTTGAGTTACAGGCCAACTGGGCTGCACAGTGAGAGTTCTAGGACGGCCTGAACTACAGTCTGAGACACTGTTTCAAAAATCTTGTTTTTAATCTGGTTATAATAGCTATACTACCTAACTACAAAACAATTTTAAATATCAAATATAGTCGATATATTCTAATGTTCTTAGGGTGGATATGTACCATTCCCTGTTTTCCTATTTTCTTCCCTTTCCTTACAAGTTTAAATGACTATTTCATACCAGAAACTCCATCACTGCAGGTATTTGGGAATTCTAACCACATTTTAGAGTCTATTGAGGATATGGAAATGAAACCTCATTATCCCAAATCATACATTGTTCTATTTGCATATCTAAAAAATGTCAAAATTTATATTTAAGGAGAAAAGCAGCATGAGACGCTACCCACAGAATCTGCATTCACTGCATAGTGAACAGTAGGTATGTGGTGCGCTCACTGCTGCCTGATGACCTGTAAGGAGCCAGCTGTCTCCAGTCACAGACCACTGTCTTAGGATTTGCTTGCACTTGAACTTAACTGCCATAAAGCTTTGGAGCACAAAGGAACAGTCAATGACACATCCCATTTTAAGCTATAGTAACCTATCATTAAAGAGTCATTAAGCCATATTTGTAAGGCTTAAGCAGGAAGTTTAATAACATTCAAGTATATAAGATTATCTTCTGTACTTTGTGGGCTTGTGTTTGATTTTGGGTAAGGATATGGAATATTTAAAGCTTTAAGTTACAAATTCACTTATTATAATTTTTAACCTTTTCCCTAAGATAAATCACATGAATTAAGTTTTAGAAAAAAATATGGAAAAGTAATATTCAAACTCTGTATAAGATAGATAGATAGACACACAGACATATACATAATTTAAAGGCTAGCTCAGGGTACAATGAAAATCGGTTTTTCCATTAAAAAAGTCAAAGCATATAATTAAATATTTAATCTTAAAATAAGGAATTTTCATAAATTATCATTTTTGAACAAATAAATATAAAATAAATACATTCTCTTTATTATGAACCTTTTTTTAAACCTAACTGTAAACTTGTAATGTTAAAGAGTCAATTTTTAAAGTATACAAAGTAAACTGGTGACCCTGTTTAAATGCATATAACTTTCACTCGGCTTGGTTCTTGGTTGACAATGATAACTATTTATCCTTGAAGCTGTCTCCTTGACACTGTGCAGGGAAGATGATATGTACACAAACATTTTCGGAGGAAAATGTGAGCACAGACCCAGTAAAGGAAAGTCAGCGCACCCTGGCATTCCAGACTTCTCTCTAGTTATCCATACAAAGCTGATGTATGGAGGCCACAGCAAAGCAGCTAGAACACCACTCAGCCTTACCGGGTATCCCACATCACCTCCTCCTGCAATTGTCCATCTTCATTACTTCTAGAATACCATAATTTCCCAGAACAGCATAGAATAAAATTCAGAGAAATGTAACCACTGGGTGGAATTTAAAGGCTGTTTTTTTCCAGATTGTCTAATTTAAAATTCGGAAGACTGACCTCCAAAATTGTTTTAAAGGCCAAACTCACACTCCAGCTTCTAGAACTTGTCCCCTTCACCTGTCAATCAATACCAGAGTATCGTCCGAAGAGAAAGGTCTTCCCTGGCCCCTGTGACTGTGAACAGGCACCAGCACTGTCCTCAGAAGAGGAAGGCTTTCTGAGCTCCACACATCCCTGAGCATTCAAGTACTGCAGGTCCCCACTGACAAAGGGCACTTCCCACAAGAGGATTGGGAAGCAGAGGCCAGTGTCTCTCTCCTATGATTTCTCATACCAGCTTGTTCTTCTTTCCCTCCTCTTCCTTTGCTTTGTTCAGTAACTCCCTTTCTTCAAGAAATAACAGATGAAAAGATATCCATGAACATTGATCACTTTATTCCTTGAGACTACCTTCCCTTTGGAAGATTCTCAGCTGCAAAGGTAAGGGCCAGACAAGTGTCCCTGTTGCATTCTTACACTAGGAACAAAGGGAAACAATGATCTGTTTCCACCATTAAAATGAGATTTAGTCTTCACCATCAGAATGGGAAAGCATCCCTAATATGGGATGGTCTAGTATGTGAGAAGTTTCTAAGAAATTATAGCTGATCTTAGAGATGTCTTCTGGCACAGCTAGAAAAGTGAAGCCCTAAGAACTATATTAAACACAGCATCTATTTGTGAATAGCTAGCATCTTTGAAGAAGCTCAGAGTGTGATGGATTTCTAAGATGTGCCCAATTTTGAATGCACTGCTCTTACCATATAAACAACTACTTATAATTACTTACATAGAAGCAATTACTGGCTATCTTTCTTTTTAGCCCACTAGTTTTAGGATGGCTTTTGTTTACAGCTTTCTAATATTGTCCTGATTTTCCAAAGAAGGTGATATAGGAATGGTACTCAAATAAAATTCTAGTTCTAATTTCAAAAATGAAAGAAAATATCATCAAAATGGCTAGCTAGTAAAATAAGATAAATTCTAAAAGCTTGGTTTTAAATTAAAACATACATATTGAGCCTATGTAACATTTTAAACTATGAAAAATCACAATCATCTAAAAGCACACTCATTCACTGAAATTAAAATATTATTGACATTAAAGTCTATTCTCAGTTCTGCTAGGCTTAATGTGCAGTGATCTAAAGTGTGCTGAATAAATGAAAAAATTACAAAGCTGTTTTTATGTCAGCTATGATGGCACACACCTTTAGTCCTGACACTTGGGAAGCAGAGGCAGGCAGATCTCCATGAGTTCCTGTCCAACTAGAGGAGCATAGCGAGATGCTGTCTCTGTCTCTCTCTCTCTCTCTCTCTCTCTCTCTCTCTCTCTCTCTCTCTCTCTCTCTCTCACACACACACACACACACACACACACACACACACACACAAGCAAAAGCAAACAAACAAAAACATCCTGCCTTTATTTACAGCATCAGTACTATATCTAAAAAGAAAACATTTCTTTTCATGGCAACACAAGCTCACTTAAATTCAGAATGAAAATAATTGCTAGGAAAATACTTGCTGGTTTCCTTTTACTGAAGCCTTCATTTATTTTAGGTCATCTAACAACGTATGGTTTGTCAAACAAAAAACTTAGTCAAAATAAACAAATAATCCAGAAGGACCACATTTGCGGAGATACTCAGTTCTTGCACCTTACTTCTGCTTTTCCTGTTGCTGTATTCAAAAGTAACTGCACCTATAAATATACCTTGACATTTTACATAAAGCATCCTTTTACAGAAACTTAAAAAGCAATTTAAGTAATGGCATGATCTTTAAAAAAAAAAAAAAAAAAATCACTTGGTAAAAATAACTGCCTGGGCCCACTGTAAACTTTACCTAGGTATCTGTTACTGTTAATAAACTATAAAATCATCACCAAATCTTGTGTTTAAATATTCTCTTTTAAGACTCAGTTCTTTCAAATTAACTAAAAATGTTTATACGAGAACAAAAGCAAAGTTCTTTTAGCAAATAGTTTTTAACTTAAAACAAGACAAAGCACCTTATTCCCCTTGGGAGAATGAAACCTTCCCTATGCAATGCTGACCTCTAACACCTCACTTGTGTGGAGTACTACCAACTTTAATAAGAATGGCAACCAGCTCCGGAGTCCATGGAACTGGTTTGCACCCATTAGTCAGCAGCTCTCCCCTCAAGCTCTCCTCAAAGCCTTTTACCCAAACACAAGTATTAGTAAGACAATCTCTTGGACATTTTAAAATAAACTAAACAAGAACTATAAACATTGCTCCAACACAGCTTGTGCAGTGTCTGGAGTTTACTCTTTTATTTTGTTACTGCCTCAGCTTTTACATCAGTTTTGCTACTTAGTAACAGCTCAGGCCAAAATACACCTAAGAGGACTCACCTCAAAACTAAGAATAGTAAAACCCAGACATTGTGCAAGAGAGTGTGTGTTCTTGCACAGATAATCAAGAACCAAAACCTGTCAGGACCACACAGCTAAAGTCAGAAAGGTTCTACAATGTTATATCACAGAAACATGTACAGAAACACCAAGCAAACTAACGTGGCCAAAAGTGACCTACTTTGCAATCTGTGAATCCATGAATACCCAGGCAAATAACAAGATAATGAAGAAGGCCACCACCCTGTCTCTCAAAATCTCATAAGCATATAAAGGATGCAATTAGTACTGTATAATGAACTTTAAGATTGTGTCTAGACTCACAAGTATCCAACTTTAGGTTCATCTCAATATTTGAATTACCAAGAAAAGAAATCAAAATTCACTCACTTTATATAGTATCTTGCACCTTCAAAAGTATATGCTTCTTCCCAGCCGGTGGGTAAATCTAAAAAACACACATTTCAATTAGTATTACTTCAGTGGGACTGCAAAATATGCTTAAACCCATCTTACCCTGTCTTCAGGATTACCTACATTCATTTAACGAGGTGTCTACCCAAAATCTCGACTCGCCAAATCAATAGTCATTATTACAAATTAAAAATAATACAACATTATTTGGAAGATGACAATTCAAATTTAAAGCCACCAAGAAAGTCCCAGCAATAGTAGAGGTGACCTGACATAATTATTCCCTTTAAAGATTAGGGCGGAAAAGGAATGTGCTCTGGCACCCTCTCCCCCAAAAAAATAAGTCTTACAAATCCACGTAAAATACCCATTACTGATTGGCAGAAAACCCAAACAGGAAGCACTTTGCATTTTTAGGTATATTTTGTCTATTTAAAAATGTGTTTTTCAGTGGCATAACCAAATCCATCTAGGTTCATCTAGTATGAAAACTCAAGAGCTTGCTTAGTGGAAAATTGCCTGAATACTGACACACTGTGTTTCAGTACACTTGACCTTAAGAGATGTGAAGTTTCACAAGTAACAATGTTGGAATGATTCAGGTGAATGACTGTATCTTTATGTGCCACATGGTGCTTATGATGACAATCGGTGGACTTAATCATAACCCATCCCCAAAATGAAGTCACTGATTTGTGCACAAAATCGGAGCCCAAGCAAAGTAAAGCAAACCAAAATAAATAAAATCACATCAGTGAATAAAACATTTCTGGCATGTGACTGTTATTCAATCTGTAAGAGTAATTAGAAGACATTGGTGTCACAAATAACCCAAATAAGCAAGAAATAATGCCACAAAACGACTGGGTTACTTTAATCCCATATTGTCTTCCATGAAATAAACGCGTCCATATCCACAAAAGCAATGGACTATCAAAGTTGCAATATGTGTATAAAACAGGCTGAAGCTAAAGACTGCACCGGGAGTTAGGAAACATGACGGTTTATTAGTCAGAAATGCCCTAAAAATGTAACCTCATCACGCTTGCTACAGCAGCCTTCCCTTCCCTCCTCCACGTTTTTACAAATTTGGACACATTATTAGTCACTTCACCCAACTCTAGCGTTTGACAGAAAAGGCAGGCTTGTTCACCCTTCTGGCAACTTTAATAGGAGATTCTCAGAACCTCGGAGTTGAAGAGAAAAGTACTAGGAGGGCGGCTGAAACCCGCCTCACCTTCGACCCAAACTGTTCTCAAGCCTCTGCACTGGCCTGGAATAGAGGCCGGCCGGTAAGAGAACACTTACGTTCCAGGCAAACAAGTTGGGCGAATGTAAACAAAGAATGACAAAAGAAAGCCAGACCAGCACTAAAACGCCGCAAGCCCTCCTCCAGCTCAACTCACGCTTGACATTCAAGAAAGCTATCAAAGCAATCCGTGATGCGTTTCCCCGCGGAACAAGGGCCCGAATGCCCCCACGCGGGACCGCCCTGGCTCGCCCACCTCCTGCTGGTGGTGCGTGGAGCCTAGCTGCGGCTGCCGGGGACTTTTGAGCCCGGATCACTGGCTGCAGCGCCCGCTCCAGCGTCCTGACTCCGGCAGCTCCTCCGGTAGCAGGAGAAGACGCACCCGCGTTTGGGTCACGGGAGTGGGGAGGGGGGGTTACCGCAGCACCCCTAACTCTTCCATCAGTCACCTACCCACAAGTCCCACCTACGAGAAGTAGGAGGTGGAGGAGGAGGAGGAAGCTGCTTGGCAGAAGGCAGTTCTCTGGGGAGCGGGGCGAAGATGCAGGACCACCTCACCGCGGGGGCGCTAGGGTACCGGGAGCACCGAGGGGGAGCGGGTGAGGACACCCTAAAGGGTGCTGGGGGCTGAGACGGGGGCGATCCGGGAGAGAGGGGCGTCGGCCGTCCTCGGGGGGCGTCGGGGCAGAGATGGGGACCGGGGCGCAGGAAGGGGGCGCCGTCTCCAAGTGCTGATGAAAAGGCGGAGAAGAAAGGCGCCCCGGGACTCACTCGCGCGGAGCCCGGAGCACCTCCAACCCCGCCAGGTGGCCGTGAGCCGCAGCCCCGGCTCGCCCTACCTGTGCTCTGCCGCCGGTGCCCGGTGACCACGGCTTCGCCGGTGACCGGGTGCAGCCAGGTGGTGCTCTTGGCCTCCTCGCTGCAGGGGAGAGAAGGGACAGGCGCTGAGCGGCGTGAGCGGCGACCCACGGGGCCCCGGCCCGCTCGCTCCCGCCGCCCCTCGGCCGCCCCGCGGCACCTCGCCCGCCCGCTCACTTGATGAAGAAGACGCGGCCGCCCCTGGTGATCCCGTACGTCCAGGAGCGCGGCAGCGAGCAGATCCACTCCAGGTTCAGGTCGGCCGCCATGTCTGCCTCCCGCCCGGCCGCCGCCGCCGCCGCCGCCGCCTTGTGCTGCCGCCGCCGCCGCTGAGGAAGGAGGGCGCGAGCGAGCGAGCGAGCGGAGCGCAGGGCGCGCGGCCCGGCCCGAGCGCGCCCCCGCGGCCGCCCTACCCCCTCGGGCGGCGCCCTCCCCGCCGCCCCGGCTGAGTCCGGCCCGCGTCGCCGCCCCTCGGCATCGTCCGCGCCCGCCCGCCCGCCCGCCCGCCCGCCGCCCGCCGGCCCTCGCTGCGCTCGGAGGCTGGGCGAAACGGCGCCGCGCCCCCGCCAAAGCCCTCCCCCGCGCCCCGCCTGCGCCGCGCCAAGGTTCCGGGGTCGGGTCCCGCCAGCGCCCCGAGGGCTCGGCTCCCAACCCGGGCTGTTTTGCAGCAGCTACTGCCTAGCCCCGGGCTTCGCAGAGAGACGCGAGGCTCTGCAGGAAAGCTGCTTTCAGGAAGGGTTTTTCTGGTGTGTGGCGTGCCTCGTATCGGAGAGTCCACGAGGGAACGCCGACCAGTGAAATGGGACTGACTCGACTTGAGGGTTTTTTATTTTTATTTTTATTTTTTTTAATTCCCCCCCCCCCTTTTCTCCCTAGGCTCCTGAGTCATATAATAATTTAGAAAAACTTGCCTTTTCCTCTTCCATTCCTAAAAAGATTCACTTGATTATCAACGTGAATTTCTATTCTCCAATCTCTCTCATTTATTAAAATAGCAACTTAGTTTACGAGTCCTTGGGATGATGGACGTTAAAATCCCAACAACCCTATTAGAATCATGATCGTCCCCATTTCACAGAGGAGGAAAAAGAAATGTAAAGGAACAAGGGTCATTGCGCCAGGGGTTATGGTAGAAAATGGCAAAGCCTGGATTTGAATTACCTGTAGGCTCTCAAGATGCTCATATGACTACGTGGCTGCATAGTATTTTTTTAATGCCTTGACATCCCCTCCCCTAGTTCTTTGAACAAAGGAAGAGTTCACTACAAGTGAGACCTCACTTGGCACCAGTTAAGAGCACTATGCTTGCTTCTTACTGCCCCTGATCCTTCATCACACTTGGAATGGTTTTTACGGCTTTGCAGCAAGTGACTCATCCCAACAGGAGACACAGTTCAATAATAATAGTACAACTTGGCATCCTCACAGCACCTTTTTTTTTTTTTTTTTTTTGACCAGTTTTGGGTGCTTCTGAAGCATTATCTCATTCATCTTCCCAGTAACTGAAATAAGCAAATGGTCTTTTTCATCCTGTAAGGAAACTAGGCACAGAAAGGATGAGTGCCCTTGGCCAAAGCTCCTGATGAGAATGCATTTTCATTGTTTTCCCCATCTCCTGATTCCCCAAGGCCACACGTCTCGGTGAAATGGAGACTGCAATTACTGCTATAATTTCCCTGTCCATCTGCATATACGGGAGGAAAAGTACCATCACTGTAATGTTTTCTCTTCTGGCTCCTTTGTATTCTGCTCCTTCATTTCGCTCCTTATTACTTCTTGACATCTTATCTCCTGCCCAGTCTCTGGAAAATATTATTTTTTTTTAAATCAATGAATAGCTAGTAGGAAATGTCCCACATTAGCATCAGTGGTCACTGGCACAGCACTGCAAGAATATCAAGAGCTGTTGACTTTCTATTCTGCCATCATTACAGACTTAAAACTCTCCTAAATACCACAACAGCTTTATGGGTCCAGTGCTTGTTAGTCGAGGATCTGGAAGTTTCCATCCTACTAAGAAGTCTCTAAGTGGGCTGTGTGCGATGCTGGGATTCTGTTGAGCTCTGGATCTTTTGATATTGCAAGATGCATTCATAGAAGGCATATCCCCAAAAGCAAAATAGATTCACTAATATATCTTTAAAATCACAACCAAGGGTTAAGGCTGTAGTTCACTACAGAGTACTTACCTACATGCTCTAGGTTTCATCACCAGCTTCAGGGTGGGGGAGGTAGAGAGAGGGAAGAGAAGATAAGGGGAAGACATTCATAGTACTCAAATACTACTCTAGAATCTGTGATTTGTTTTGCTTTTGGTTTGTTGAGACAGGGGTTCACTGGATAGTCCTGTCTGGCCTAGAATTTGCTTTGTTGACCAGGCTAGCCACTAAATCAAAAAGATTTGCCTATCTCTGCCTCCAGAGTCCTGGAACTGAAAGCGTACCACCACTCCCTGAGTAACCTAGAATCTTAAAAATAATTCTATAGCATGTCCTCAAGTTTCGGGAAAGCAGCAAATGAAAAACTTAGTGATGGGTATAAAGGTGGGACAGGGTTTGGACTAGGGCAAATAATAGCTATTATGGCCTTGAGTGTTAGTAAAAGCAGCTTCCTGGGCTACAATGCTGATACGCTAATTTCTCACCTTTAACGGGCAAGATTTTTATTTTCTTAAAATCTTCCTAAAATGCCCTCTCTATGACCATCCTTTGTATCAGGTCTGTTTGATCTTGCTTGTGTGGCTGTGTCTTACCTGTTGGAAGGTAGGAATCATGCCTTTTCCTATCTCTGAGTCTCCACAGCCTTGAGTCAGCTCTGGGATCATCAGTTTAATTTTCTTCCTGATGCCTCAGCCCCTCAATGGAGTTATTATCCAATAATATATCCCCCCCCCTTTTTTTTTATCACCTTACACCTCTGCAGAACTGAGTCAGACCTAACTCATAGCCAGTGTCTGCTTTTTATTGCCTTTCTTCATATTTCCAGCCTGTGAGACTATTTGATATCTTATTTCATGAGTTTGTCTTTTGAGAAGAACCATCCTGTGACTCAAAAGAAGAGGAGGCTTAAAAGTCCTGAGGAAAGGGCCAGTGACTACAGGAACCCACGGGATAGGAGGAGAAAACAACTCAAGGTTACTGTCCTCTGACCTCCACATGCACCCTGACAGTCACACCTCCCCAAATAAATAAATCTTAAAAAAAAAGTAAGTACTGAGATAAACTAAAAATAAAATCACCCTTCCCATTCAGAGAGGACAATCCTTGATCTTAAAGAACACAACAAAAAAACCAAAACCAAAAACCCCAAACCTAAGATTGCTTCCTAAAACGTTTGAAAGAAAAGAGAGCAAAGTGAAGTCTTGGAAAACAACAGACTCATGTGATGATGCCCCAGTGGTCAAGGGAGCTCTCTGCCAAGCCTGAAGGCCTGGGTTGTAGCCCCACACCCACTTGGTGGAAGGTCAGACAGAACGTGCACCTCCAATCTCCCGACCTTCTTACATGGGCTGTGGCACAAACACCCACTACCCCTCTATCCCCGACACAATAAGTAAATAATATATAAAATTAAAAACAAATTCATTTGTTTCCCTTTAGAAACCTTTTTTTAAAACCATTTATTTATTTTCATTTTACATGTGTGAGTGTTGTGCCTGCCATGTGTGTAAATGTGCCTTATGCATGCCATAGCCACTGAGGCCAGAAGAGGGTGTCAGATGCCCTGAAATTGGAGTTACAGACATTGTAAGCTGCCTTGTGGGTGCTGCGAATTTAACCCGGGTGCTCTTAACCACCAAACCATCTCTCTAGCCCCTGCTTCCCTTTTTAAGGGGGATTAAAAAAATAAAATAAAATAAAAAGAGTTCTAGAAAGCAAAGAAAGAGCTCATGAGAGAGAAGTTCTTTTACTGTCAAGAAATACCTATTACTCACATATACTGTCTCTAATAAGGGGGTCCTGGGGGACTATAGCTCAGTGGCAAAGCCTTTGCCGGCCATTCACAAGAAGGTCCTGGTCCTTACAAAGGCTATCAACAAAATCTGATACTATGTATTTTGTTACATCATGGGTTCAGACTCAAGAATATTGTAAATAGTTCCTGGAACTGTACCAATGTTGTGGTAATATATAATATATATATCCGGAAGGAAGGGTCTGAGATGAAGGGCAGGACACCAGGCCCTAACTAGCCGAGTGAAAACTAGCCAGGCAGAAAGGGTGGAGCCTGAAAGTCTGCGCCAGTGAAGAACCATAAGATCTGCAAGCCAATTTATTAGGGATTTCTTTCCTAAGAAGCAAACTGGGCAGGGATGGGCTTATTGTTCAGTTGATTCTGTGTTTTTTGTAGCATGCATGAAACCCTGGGTTCAAGCCTCAGCACCCAAAAAGCTGTTTGCAGTGGGGCATGCCTATAATTCCAGCACCTGGAAGTTACAGGCAGGAAGACTCAGGAGTTCAGGGAGATGGGGGAGGGGACTCTGAATTCAGAAGTTCAGGTCGCCCTTGGCCTCATAGAGAATTCAACCGCAACCAGGGAAACTGGAGACCTTGTTTCTTTTTCTTACTTTTTTTTTTAAAGCGGGGGTGTGTGTGTGTGTGTGTGTGTGTGTGTGTGTGTGTGTGTGTGTGTTAAAAAGAACTGGATAACAGTTATAGATAAAATTATTTCACTCATTCAAAACCATATATAGTAAGCAGCCTTCCGATGTGCCGGCTGGGAGATAGGAATCAAAAGGCTTGGAGAGGAGGGGCAGGGCTGGAGAGATGGCTCATTAGTTAAGAGCACTGGCTGCTTTTCCAGAGGACCTGTGTTCTGTTCTCAGCACCCCCATGGCAGCACACACTATCTGTAACTCCAGTTCCAGGGGACCCGGTGCCCTCTTCTGCCCTCTTCAGGTACCAGGCACATCCGTGGCATACTGACATACATGCAGATGAAATACTACATTATAAGAAATAAAAATAAAAAGCTGGACATGGTGGTGCACACCTTTAAGCCAAGCTCTTAGAAAGCAGAGGCAGGGTTGGGGATTTAGCTCAGTGGTAGGGTGCTTGCCTAGCAAGCACAAGGCCCTGGGTTTGATCCTCAGCCCAAAAAAAGAAAAGAAAAGAAAAGAAAAAAAAAGAAAGTAAGAAAGCAGAGGCAGCAGTGTCTCTGATTTCAAGGACCGCTTTGTCTACACAGCAAATTCTAGGCCAGCCAGGGCAATATAGTGAGACCCTGTCTGAAAACAACACACAGCTATACTTCAGTGGACGAGCAATCATTGTTTTGGTGTTTTGAGTTGGGGTCTCACTCTGTAACTTTGACTGACTTTGAACTTGAAATGATCCTCTCTCCTTAGCCTCCTGAATGATGGGCAATTACCTTTAAAACCTGTGTGTGGTGACAGACTTGTAATTGTAGCATCTTAGTAAAGGAGGCAAAAGGATCAGAAGTTCAAGCAAATGCAGGCTAGCCTGGGCTACTACCTCAGTTACTGTTCCAAATGCAGGCTAGCCTGGGCTACTACTGCCTCAGTTGCTGTGAAGAGACACCATGACCATGGAAACTCTTAAAAAAGAAAGCATTTACTTGGGGCTGGCTTACAATTTCAGAGGTTTAGTCCATTATCATCCAAATCAAGAGCAAACAGCAGACGGTGCTGGAGAGGTAGCTGAGAGTTCTCCATCCAGATCTGCAGGCAGCAGGAAGAGAGAGACACTGGATCTGGCTTGTGATTTTTGAAAACCTCAGAGCCCACTTTCAGCGACACACTTCCTTCAACAAAGGCCACACGTCCTAATCCTTTCAAATAGTGCCACATCCTGGGGACTAAGCATTTAAATCTGGGAGCCTCCTGGGGCCATTCTCATTCAAACTGCCACAGCTACAGAAGACTAGGTCTCACAAACAAACCAGAAAGAATAACAAAGAATATCTTGAAGGGACTTTCATCTGAGCCCCTGAACTTGTTCAAATTAGACTTTTTTCTTGCTGTGCGTGGTGGGTAGCACATGCCTTTAAGCCCATCATATGGGAGGCAGAAGCCAGCCTGGTCTGCAAAGCAAGTTCCAGGACAGCCAGGGCTATAGAGAAACCCTGTCTCTAAACACCAAAACAAAAAACCAAAACACTTTTTTCTTTAAGCCGGGCAACAAAGCTCCAAAGCTTCAATTATCTACATCTGTTATAGGTACACACAGTTTGGGAATAGCTATGTTGATGCTGGGAATAGAACCTGGGTTAACAGTTGTTAATCACTGAGTCATTTCTCTATCCCCAACACAGTTATTAATTTTTTGTTTTGTTTTGTTTGTTTGTTTGTTTTGTTTTTCGAGACAGGGTTTCTCTGTGTAGCTTTGTGCCTTTCTTGGATCTCGCTCTGTAGACCAGGCTGGCCTGGAACTCACAGAGATCCACCTGGCTCTGCCTCCCAAGTGCTGGGATTAAAGGCACCACCGCCCAGCTTAATCTTTTAAAGTACACATTGCCTTTTTGTTTGTTGGTTTTGAAACAGGGCCTCCGTGTAGTCTCAGTTGGCCTGGAGTTGACTGTACAGCTGAGGATTATCTTGAATTCCTGACACTGGCATTCAACTTCTATGTGCTAGGTATTGCTTTCTCAAATAAGCTCTATTCCCCAAGTCCATTTCCTCATGTCTACTACAGCTGATGAGCCTCTCAGCCCCTCACTGCTCAAGTCAACAGGCTCTCCTGCAGGCTAGACCTTTTCTCAGCTCCGTGCTTCCAGGATTTCCTACTACATTGACAAGGCCACCACATTTTTTTTTGAAACCCTCCTCTTCTGGGTTTTATAATACCACTTCCTGTGGTTCTCCTCCTGTTCTCTTGGCAGTCTCTCTCAAAATTGGTTCTGTAGTCCATCTGCATCAGTTATTTAAAGTTGTTTCAAGATGGATTCCTGAGGGCTAGGGGATGGCTCAGTGGGTAAAGTGCTTTCTGCACGAGCATGAGACCCCAAGTTTGAATCCTCAACACTCATGTGTAAACTCAGGCATGGCAGCACATGTACTGTAATTCCAGAGCTGGGACTAAAATCAGCACACTCCTGGGACTTACTGGAAGAACAGCCAAAGGCTTGGTGTGAGAGGCTGTCTTAAAAACTAAAGTGGGATATGACTGAGAGAAACCACCAGCATCAACCTCCTGCCTACACACACACACACACACACACACACACACACACACACACACACATGCACATATCAAAAAGGATTAGGGTTATTAGGGTTAGACCAAGGATACAGGATTTAAACAGTACTTTGGTGAGTCTTACATACACTAATGTCTGAGACCCATAGCTCAGTAAGATCATCATTCCTAAATCTGATTTTCTACCCTAGACCCCTTTGTAATCTATGAACCATATCTCAGAATTTCTTTTAGACATAGTTGTTAAATACTTCAAACTCAACATTCTAAATCTAAGTCACCTTTCCTTCAAATACACAATTCCCATCCTTTTAGTGACTGTCAGAAGCATAGAATCAAATTCCCACATCAGGAACTTCAAAATGGTGTCCCCCAACAACTTGTCCACTCTATCAAAATGATCTTCCTAAAACAAATATCTGAGAATGTTTCCTTCTTGCTTAAATTGTCTTGTGACACCAAGGGCTTAAAGGCTAAAATCCCAAGACAGTTGCTTATCATTTGGAGGACTTCCTGCTCTGAGCTCTGCCCAGCTTACATGTTAGCTATACAGAATGTTCTACCAAACACAGCAGACTTTTTCAAGTCTGTGTGTGTGCTCTTCAGTCCCTCTTCCTAGTTTACCTGACGGTCTCCTTCAGATGTTTAAATTCCTTGATCATAAGTTACTTCAGGACTGGGAGATACAGCTCAGTTGGTAGAATGCTTCTCCAGCATGCAACAGAGCACCCCCACATCCCTTCAGTCCCCAGAATCACATAAACCAGGCATGGTGCCACATACATGAAATCCTAGCACTCTACAGGTGGGGCCAAGAGAATCTCAAGTTCAAGGTCATTTTTTGCCACACAGAGTCCATCTTCAGCCTGGACTACTATTATCTTGTCTCAGACAAAAAAAAAAAAAAAAAAAAAAAAAAAAAGACAAAAACATGAAAATGATCCTTTAGGGACAGCCTAGCTACCTACTCCTTCCATCGTACTCCCATGTGGCGGTCTCTACTGGATTGATAGAGTAATCTGCATCCCTTTCTCCTCTTGAAACTCCCTAGATTGAACACTGTATTTATCCTTAGCACCTGTCATTCAGGAAATGTTAAATGAATAAATACCATGATGCATTCCCATTGTTCTCTGTATTGCAAAGCATTTCATCTTTGATATTTATTTCTGTTTGTGTTACTGCAACTTGCCATGAGTCACACTGCTAGCCTTGCTTGGATTTAGCACTCTCTTAGCCTTTTATAGACTATTCCGTGTAGAATGGGGAAAAAATGGCAGAGACCCAAGAGCAGCACAGGAGTGTATGAAAATAGCTGCTTCTCTGACATTGTCTACCTGGCTTCAAGAATACTAAAGATTTGTAGCCATTTTGAATGACACACTGAAGAACAGAAAGAGTTTCATGCTTAGCTCATTAAAGAGATGCACAGAGGCTTTCTTTAAGAAGAAATTCTTCCTAGAGAAAGTGATACTGATAAAAAAAATACGTATTACCTAAAAAATTCAAATACTATAGTTGAGAAAGCTCGAGGAAAAAACTCAGTAAATTTAAAACCACTAAAGACATACATGGCCATCAGAGATAAAAGTTATATCTGATACTGTGTTAGCGAGTTTCACATTGCTAGAGTGAAAGTTCCTCAGACAACTGACCAATGTTAGGTTGCAACGTTAATGTCCCCAGAAGCTCATGTGTTTGAACACTTGGTCTCCAAATGGTGATGTTACTATTTTAAAAAATGATTTGTTTTTATGTATGTGTGTGTGCTTGAGTGCCACATGTATGCCTGAGGAGCCAGAAGAGGGTATCAGATCCCCTGGAACTGGAATTTTCCCATATGACATTTAGTATTATAGAAAATTATATATGTTCATGTTTATATGTATGCATTTACTCTTTAACCAATTTCCTCAATTTCCAATTCAATGGCTAATTCAGTTATATGTGGCATTATATAACTAATAATCTAAAATAGATTATCTGTAGGTAATTGTAATGTAAAGTCCAAAATAAAAAAAAATAATGCCAGTGTATAGTGATATTTTATTTGTACTGAAATGTGATTTTTTTTTTTTTATATTAATAAAGGTGCCTTGGGGTCAGAGCAAGCCATAGCAGAAGCTGGGTGGTGGTGGTGGTGCACGCCTTTAATCCCAGTGCTTGGGAGGCAGAGCTAGGCAGATCTCTGTGTGTTCAAGGATACAGCCAACATGGCGACACACCCTTTTAATCTCAATACCAACCATAGAAGACCTGGAGGTCTGTACAGACAGGCAGTGACAAGGAGGTCATGTGGCTGGGTTTACAACCAATGAGAAAACAGAACAGAAAGTCTATAAAAAAGAAAAAGCACACAGAAGTAGGTCTCTGGTGGAGAGGAAAGACAGAGCAGCAGTGAAGGGTAAGGTTTTCAGCTCTCAGCTATTGCTCTGACCTGGTGACTTTTAACTCTGCAATTGGCTCTGTGTTTCTTATTTAACAACACGGTTACATCTACACCAGTGCAATGTTTTTACATTTTCATGGGCTCAGTGTTGGTGCCTAGTTTGTATTCAACAATATTTAGCAATTGAATGAATCACAAAATAACAGCACACAGTGATGGAGGGGGTGGTGAGGCCTCTTAACAAAGCTCTTCTGTTTTGTTGTGGTTTGATATTTTTTTTCCAGTGGAGGGGTAGGGGTGGAGGGATATTGAACTCAGTGCCTTACACAAGTGCTCTGCCACTGAGTCAGACCCCAGCCCCAGGTTTTTCTATTTTGGATTCACTTGTTTTACAGCTGATCACTTGTGGATTCAGAAGTGTCTTATCAGTTGAATTTCTAATCTGAGAAACATTGGTGTTTGACCCAAGAAAATCAAGAAAAAGCTATGAATAATTACAAAAGGAAATGTGAGCTGATTTACAATGAAAAGGGCTGAGAATATTGTATCACTTCACAGTTCACTCTCTACAGTGCTATGTTGGGTAAGAGGCAAGGATGGGTGAAAGCCTTGCATTCAGAGACTGTCCTCTCAGATTGTGTGAGCAAACATCTAGGGAAGTGCAAGAGTTAGAGAGCCAGCATTCTGTTTCAAAGCATGTCGTTCTGAGCCCAACTGTACAGTTGTAGAGTGGATAAAACTCACACTGTGTAATTTTTACTAAGACATTTTAAGGGAGATGATGATGATGATGATGATGATGATGATTTTGCATCGTGATCAAAGATTTATTTTCAGATGATATAGTGGTCATAGCATTTATCATTGACAAAATACACTTAATTCTAAGTTTGCCAGTGATATTTAGCATAATCAGAAAATTGGATGAGATTCTGTCTTAGGGTTTCTGTTGCTGTGAAGAGACATCATGGCTATGGCAACTCTTATAAAGGGAAACATTTCATCAGAGTGGCTTACATTTTCAGAGGCTCAGTCCATTATCATCCTGTGGGGAGCATGGCAGTGTGCAAGCAGACATGATGCTGGCTACATCTTGATAAGCAGACAACAGAAAGTAGACTGAGACACAGGGTGGTATCTTGAGCTTATATGAGACCTCAAAGGCCACCCCCAAGTGACATACTTCCTCCAATAGGACCACATCTGCTCCAACAAGGCCAACCAACACAGATTCTAAATGTTGATAAGTTTCACTTGTGTTCATAAGCAAAAAACACATGTTAAATATTTTGATAGGGGGTTGGAGAGATGGCTCAGTGGTTAAGAGCACTGGCTGCTCTTCCGGAGGAAGAGGTTCAGTTCCTAGCACCCAAATGGCAGCTCACAACTTCAGACAAATGCACATAAAATAAATTTAAATAAGTAAAATTTTTTTTATAGTTGGCAATTTTTTTGTATACTATTATCCTATGGCATCTTTGTTATGTTGGCTTAGAGACCCTGCATTTGTAATTTTTTATTTATTAAAAATAATCCAGCCGGGCAGCCGTGGCATATGTTTTTTATCCAAGCACTTGGGAGCAGAGGCAGGCAGATCTCTGAATTTGAGGCCAGCTGGTCTACAGAGCAAGTTCTAGGATAGCCAGGGCTACACTGAGAAAACTTGTTTTGAAAAAACAACAACAACAAAATTTAGCCAGGCATGTTTGTTCATAGTTTTAATCTTTGTAGTTGAGAGTCAAAGACAGAAAGATCTCTGTGAATTCTGGGCCAACCTAGTCTAAAAAACAGGCTCCAGTCCAGCCAAGGTTACACATTGAGATCTTGTCTCAAAAAACAAAACAACAGAAAGCAAATAGCAAACATTTTTCATGAATCTAATTCTATATGCATATATCAATCATCTACTAAGCTAGAGAGAGAGAGAGAATATAACAATTCAGATTTTGTCCCTTTAAAGCATTGAAGTCAAGTTTGGCTGGGAAAAAGGGGGGAAGACAGAAACAGATAGTTATGGTATCTGCAATAATTGTGATGATACTACACAAGCTGGTCGATGGCAGCTTGTAAGAAGGGCTGTCTGCTGGCAGCTGTGGGAGGTAGTGTTTAGAGAGCCCATCCTAGAGAGGGCTAATTAACAGTATTTCTATGCGTAGTACTTGAAGTCAGTAAATGACATCATGAGCTCACTCCTTTCTCTTCCAGCTCACTCCAAGAAGGAGGTCTGGGGCCATGCACAGCCGAGTTTGCGTTTGCCTCCGTAGCTCAACTTCACTATTACATCCCTTTTGAGGTTTAGTTGAATACATTGATGCCTAAATTAAACAGTTCTCAGGCTCCTTGTACCTAGAGGAGAGGCCTGGGCTCGGGTTCAGATGTAGGAAAACTGAGAAAAGACTGGCAAGGTAAGGGAAGCATCCTCAGAAAGCTCTCTCCACTGCCGGCCCTCGGTATGGGAGTGCAGGACTCTAGCTCCATCTCAGATGATGGAGACAAGGCTCACCTTCTGAGAATGAGACAACAGATGTTGGGTGTGGCAGGCCACAAGAACTGCCAGCCTCAAGGCCAACACAATAGATCTCAACTCCAGAATTCCTAATGATGGAGAAATCAATTCTTTTGACAAAGCGATCCTGTCTGGGACATTGGCTACTCCCACTTAACCCAGTTTTACTTGGTCAGTCACGATATTTCCTCATTCACTAGTTCTTTCCGACATGCTTATCATCTGTGATGCACTCACAATATTTTTCCTGAATGAATGAATCCCTACACATACATTAAAAAACACATATGCAAAATCGACTACATGCTACAGTGACTCCTGATAGGTTTCTTAAATGAGCTAGATGTTCTCAGCGCTCAACCTGTTCTGAGAGCAAGACAGACTGTTATAGAAGCCGTGTACTTAATTCTTCTCTAAAGATCATGATTCTTACATTTTTATGTATTTATTTATTTAGCCCACTGAGTCCTGTTAGTTAGGACTAATTAGGTTAGTCCTGACCTAGTATGCATGGGTGTGTGGTTGTTCACTGGGATCCAGGAACTCTACTAGTGTCTGTGCCTCCAAAGTGACTGTCACCAGCAGTTACTAACTGCCAATCTCTCCTCAGATAGAGTCGGGGCCATGGAACACGCCCTCCCCCCAACTCGGGGCAGGAATTTGCTCTTTGATTTTTTTTTTTTTTTTTCAAGACAGGGTCTCTCTGGGTAGCCTGGGTTGTCCTGGAACTCATTCTGTGGTCTGGGCCGGCCTCTAACTCACAGAGATGTGCCTACCTCTGCCGGGACTACAGATGTGCACCACCACTGCCTGGCCTGCTCTTTGATACCTTAATTGGAACTGTAGTAATCAATAGTCAGTTGAGCTGGGTGTAGTGGTACTTGCTGATAGAATAATACTGAAGAGACAAGGGCAGGAGTGCCAGGCCAGCCTGGGCTATCTAAAGCTTTGGGCCAGTGGGCTAGCTCAACAAACACAAGTGGTTATTGTTTAAGCTGAAGGTCTGCATGTGATCCCAGAACACATGGTGGAAGGAGGAAACCACCTCCCTAAAGATTGTCTTCTGACTTCCAAACGAATACAGTGGGATGTACGTACACACACACACACACACACACACACACACACACACACACACAAAGAAAAGCTTAAGAAGGTCAGCCTTCAAAGTCACCACACTACTCTATAGTCTCTACAGACCGCATTTTGTCAATGTTATTGCATTATTGTAAACAGAAAACAGAGCTGACCGAAAAGTCAAAACTAAACAGATCCTTCCAGAAACTGTGCCCTGAAGGATGAAAACACTGTGGTTACCTCTGTCTACCCAGCTCTCAGTGTCTGCAATTGAATCCAACAGTTGCAGTGTTATCCAGTCCTCCCAAACATACCCTCACCGGTCAGTTACCAACAGGGGAAAAGATGATATTGTCAAGGAGAATTATATCATATGGTCTGTCCTACCTGTAACAAGGTCCAAGTGGTAAACACTTCAACAACATTTTAAACATGCTTTCCAGTTGTTTCATTCCATTGCACGACAATGCCTTTTTATTAAACATTTGAAGATGTAGCAAAAAGCATTAGACTCAGAGATCTCAGCTCTAACATCTTGAAATAGCTTGAACTGCTCAGATAGAAATGCTTTAAAATGGAGATGGCATTTTTCTAAAGGAGAGAAGAAGGAAAGGTAATTTACATTAGTCGTAATTTGCATGCTGTTCTCATCTCTGGGCAGCTTGCTGTGTTTTTTCCCTCCCTCTGTAGTCCATCACTTATTTTCATAATGATTACTCAAAAATAAACCTGGAGTGGCATTTGTTCCTTTCTGAAATGTTGTATATAAGAATTGTCCTCTGTGAATATACTGAATTTGAGGATGGATAGGAGGTACTTTGGAAATGTTTGAAAGAAGACAAAGAAAGGACTACAGCTTGGGGGCTGGGGAGATAGTTCGGGCGCTAATGTACTTGCCTTGCAAGCAGGGGACCCAAATTCTAGCCCCCACAAAGGACCTGCAGAAAATGGTGTGGTGCTGCAGGCTTATAATTCCAGCAGTGTGGAGGGGCAGAGACAGAGGATTCCTGTAGCTTGCTAGCCAGCCAGCCTAGTTTAATTGGTGAGCTCCAGGCCACTGAGAGACCCCTGTCTCTAGGATGTGGACTATGTTCCTGAGGATGATACCAGAGATACACAGATACACACACACACACACACACACACACACACACACACACACACACACACACACAAAGGGGAGGGAGGGAGAGAGAGAAAGAGAGAAATCCAAAATATCCAAATGGCTTTTTCAAGCCTTTCAGGCTTTCTGTCCAAAACCCTCCTTATAGGAAACAGCATTTGATAATTCTCTCTTTTTAGACCTAAAGAATTTGTCATCAGAAGGAGTTTCTCTTTTCTCCAGTCCTGCCTTCCTATTTCAAGGTCAATGGTTGTGGCTCTCAGCAGTCTGTAGAAGTCAGTGCAATTCTGCGGCAGAATTAGGGAGCTCAGGATGGAGGACACCCTGCTGGAGATGGGCTGCAGAACAGGGGCAGATGCTCTGGAGGAGGACTCTTCTTCACTCAGCAGTTGGGAGGCCTCTCAAATTGTCCCCATCCTCAGGTACCTGAGCCCCTGCTTCTAGTGCAGCATTCAGAAAACGCAGAATGAAGACTGTCATGTCTTAAGTTGGCCTCCTTCTCTGTATCCTCACTTGCAAAGTCTCAGGACCAGCATAATATGAAAACATTGGGAACTCTCTCAAAACGTATTAAACATGTCAAAATGGTGACAGTGGGACATTCATTCCACAGCAGGGGCTCCCTGAGCACAGGACCCTGCTGACCACACTGGGGCCATGCTCACAAAGCAGGCCCCAACAGGTCAGACAGCTTAAAATATTTGCCCAAGGGAATCAGACTGGTTAGGTCCACAGCTAGTCCACGATTTCTTGTTTCTTTTCTTTTATCTTTCTCTCTACATTCTATTAATTCTCCATTTCTACCTCATGATTAGATTAGAGGCATATATATTTATTTTTCATTCTTTAATATTTATTGAACAGACTTTGTGGCAGGACTGCAGTGGGAGTGAAGGAAACAAGATATAGTTCTTTAAAAAAAAGGGGTGTGTGTGTGTGTGTGTGTGTGTGTGTGTGTGTGTGTGTGTGTGTTCTTGCCTGCATGGCATGGCATGTCTGTGGAGGTCAGAGGACAATGAGGGAGTCAGTTATTTCTTTCCATCATGTGAATCCTGTGGATCAAATTTAAGTTATCAGGCTTGGTGGCAGACATCTTTTGTTTGTTTGGTTTGGTTTTTGGTTTTTGAGACAGGAGCTCCCTATATAGCTATGACTATCCGGGAACTCACTATGTAGACCAAACTGGCCTTGAACTCACAGAGATCTGCCTGCCTCTGCCTCCTGAGTGCTGGGATTAAAGGTGTGTACCACTGTGCCCAGTGGTGGTGAACATCTCTACTGCTGAACCATCTGGAAGGTCCCTAAAAAAAATAAAAAAATAAAGGAATATTTTGTGTCTTAGTTGTTTAACTTTAATTACTTATTATTATGTGTGTGAGTGTTTTGTCTGCATGTATGCTTGTGTACCCTAAGTGTGCCCAGTGCTTAAGGAGGCCAGAAAAGATCATCAGATCTCCTGTAACTGGAGTTACAGATAGTTGTAAACAACCCCATGGGTACTGGGAATGAACCTGGGACCGCTGGAGGAAGTGTCAATACATTTAACTGCTGAAGCATTTATCCCACCTTAAGACATTTGTTTTTAAAGACTGTTTTAAGTAGGGGCTTGAGAGATGGCTCAGCAGTTAAGAGTACTTACTACTCTAGGGGGACCTGAGTGTAGCAAGTTTTTTTTTTTTTTTTTTTGACCATCTTTGTACTGTCAGCTCACAAATAATGATCCAGAGACTTATTATTAATTATAAAAGCTTGTCCTTAACTTAGGCCTGTCCCACTAGTTCTTATAACTTAAATTAACCTATTTTTATTAATCTACATTCTGTCATGTGGCTCAGTTGCCTCTACTCTGTACCAAATGTCCAACCTCTTCAGTGTCTCCCTGGTGTCTCTCCATCTCTCTTCTTCCTAGAGTTTTCTCTCTCCCTGGAAACCCCACCCACTCTCTCCTGCCTAGGCATTGGCTGTTCAGCTCTTCATTAAACCAATCACAGTGATGCATCTTCATACAGTGTAAACAAATATTACACAACATTTCCCCCTTTTTGTCTAAATAAAAAGGAAAGGGTTTAACTCTAACATAGTAAAACTGTATACAATAAGAACAATTATCAGGTAAGATTTCGTTTACAATGTCCAGTCCATTTGTATTTGTCATATTCAGAGAAAATACTCTACTATCTATCCTATCTTGATGAATCTCAAGTTTTATACCTAAACCATTTTTTATCATAACTTGTATTATCATCCTAAAAATAGCTTTTTAGACAAGGGAAACTGTAACTATGACTATCTAGTCTTTAACCCCATCAGAAACCTGAGGAGGATGTACTATTACATGAGTAAACAGGAAGTGTGGAATAAAGGACTTCCCATACTATAGAAACAACAGAGGTATCTGGCTGCCGAGAACCCATGGTTCTGCTGCAACATTGGGTCATCCATTATCAACCTACAGGCCTAGAATATCTGGCAGTCTTTTCTGTGAAGCAGGAATTTTGAAGGACTGTCCTACCTTGTCTTGGCAAAGACCAGTAATCACTTTCTTTTGTGTCCTGCTTGTCCAATTTGACAGCATACTGTCAGCAGTTGAGGCAAGGGCAGTTTCTTGCCTAGTGGCTAACTTTGTCAATGAAAGTAAACTCCACATGGAGGTTCTTCAATGCCCATTTTTGAAGTCAATTGGTGCTGCCAGAAGCAGACATGTCTCACTGTCATGAAAAGCCTTAGGTTATTAAAAGATCTTAAATGCCATATTCTGTAGGTCTCTGAAGTGTTTGAAGACCATACCTACATGACTACATATTTGATTGTTATAGATGACTAACTACTAACCTGTATTTCTTAATTATCCTAAATAGTTTGTAATAATAACTTCCAAGGACTAGAAATTTACATTACATTGTTAAATGAGGTGCATAGGTACAGTACCCTAAACAATAGTAGAAACATATATACAGTATCACAAAAATAACCTTAAATTTGTATCAATATATAAAAATCTAATTCAATGTAAAATATTTGAGATTAATAGTTATTTTCTAGTTTAAAAGTAGATCCAATAATCTATCCTTTAATCCTGTTATTTCTATATACCCCCATTTTTTTTTATCTTTTTAGGAAAATATCCCTGAATATAACCTCCTTTGTTTAGTTTCCTCCCTGACCATGACTAATAATAACTTACAACTAACCCTCCTAAACAATGACAAACATCTACCCAACAACCAAAAACCATTTACCCCACTTCTTGGGAATGTGGGGCATCATGTTCTCTATACTGCTTCCTGTTGTCTGGGGGTGATGGCATCATTAGAGGACCCTGAGAAGATTGAGATAATGGTCAAGTGTGGTGGTATTGTGTTCCCTGAAATATTGTGCACTCCAATAAACTTATCTGGGGTCAGAGACAGAACAGCCACAATATTAAACATAGAGGTTAGGCAGTGGGCTCACACACCTTTAATCCTAGCATTCCAGAGGCAGAAATCCCTCTGGATCACTGTGAGTTCAAGGCCACATTGGAAACAGCCAGGCATGGTGACACATGCCTTTAATCCCAGGGAGTGATGGTAGAAAGCAGAAAAGTATATAAGGCGTGAGGGGCAGAAACTAGAAGCATTTGGCTGGTTAAGCTTTTAGGCTTTGAGCAGAGCAGTTCAGCTGAGACCCATTGGGATGAGGACACAGAAGCTTCCAGTCTGAGGAAACAGGATCAGCTGAGGAACTGGCGAGGTGAGGTGGCTGTGGCTTGTTCTGCTTCTCTGATCTTCCAGCATTCACCGCAATAACTGGCCACAGGTTTGTTTTTATTAATAAGACCTGTTAAGATTCCTGCTACAGTCAAGTCCTGAGAGAGCTAGCTGTTGACCAGTCTCAGTGCGATGGGCTTATCTGGCTAGAGTAGTCTGTGAGGCTGGACCATCTCAACTAGCAGCTTTGAAGTTGTTCTTGATGCAGAATTTTGAGGAAACTGCAACAAAAGCATCCTAAGGCTGGATCACCTGGGCTACTTGTCTTCATTGGTGTCTGGTCCTTTTATTTTTTCCCTAAAAACACACAAACTTTTAAAGGTAACATATATATATATATATATATACTTGCATTAACACAAGTATGGAATGTGTGGTGTGCACAAATCAGCTAAAGATGATTGTATGTTCTATGTTTGAGTAGGCAAAAGGCATCTGTTAACTTTATAAGTCCTTTTGGACCGCATAATCAAAATCTAAAATGAATCTCCATCAATGCCATATAAAAGAATGGCATATAATAATAAATCATAAGGATTCTGTAACCATAAGATTTATCATGTCTCATCCAGTCTTAAGGCTGTTTCCATGTAGAAACATGGAACAGCATACATGTTACCTGTCTTAGTTTTTCTTGTTTTTTTCTTTATGTCTGTAGCCAAAATTTCAGTAAATTTCCCTTGATAAAATCTAGTCTTTATTAATTTAAAGAAATCTATATTTTTTTGTTTCCTGTGAAAACAAAAGCAAAACCTTTTCCCTAATGCAACATGTTTTCTGACTTCCATTTTAAAGTTAAGACATCCTGAAAATATACAGGCTGGTTCAATTCAGCAGCTTTTTGCACACGCCAATGTCTCTCAGCAGCTGTTGCTTTTTGATCATTAGCATTTAAAATATTTAAAGTTAATAAAGTACAAAGCACTGTATATGATCCACATGCCTTGTGTTATGGTATTTCCCATCCTTATGTGGCTTATTCTTTTTATATTACTTTATTCTCTCTTTAGAGACTTTATTATTTTTAAACTATTTTTTATGACTGTCTATATCCATTTTCTTTTCTTTCTTTAGCATCTAAGCATATTCTAAAGTATACTATATCTGTTCAGAGGTTTTCTCAGTCTGGACTAGAGTAAGCACTTGCAGCGTTCTCTGACTGCATGAGTCAAACCTTAAATCTCTACGCTACCTCTGCGTGACTCTGCCCCCACTCCTGGGTCCCTGAGAGCCTAACCTCATGCTGGCAGTACTAGTGGAAGCTGAGTTTACCACCCCAGCTCCTCCGGGAAGTTGCTGAGTCTGAGATGCAGCAGGTGTTTTTACTTAGCGAGCAGGCTGCTCAAGTGTTCTGTCGCACAGTAGTGCCATTTAGAGGAGCTGCGTCTCTGTACACTGTGAGCAGCGCGCCTACCTGAGAGACCAGGGTCCCCAGAAAGCTTTCCCAGGCCTCATGTGGATTTACATGTTGGATGTTAGGCTCCAAATGTAGCAAGCTTTCAAGCATAGACTATCTTTGGATCACCAGCTTGCTTATTATTAATTATGAAAGCTTGGCCTTAGCTTAGCCTTTTCCCCAACTTGCTCTTGTAGCTTAATTAATCCATTTTTTTAAAAAATCTGACTTGCACAGCTGACTTGCTCCAAGTTTGCTGGCAAAATCCATTCACCTAGATTCCTCCTCCCAGTCTCTCTCCCTCTCTCTGCCTGGAAGTCCCACCTATTCTTTCTACCTAGCTATTGGCCATTCAGTTTTTTTTTCCTTTCTTTCTTTTTTTTCTTTTTTTTTTGCCAGAGCTGAGGAGTGAACTCAGGGCCTTGTGCTTGCTAGGCAAGCGCTCTACCACTGAGCTAAATCCCCAACCCTGGCCATTCAGCTTTTCATTACACCAATCACAGCAATACATCTTCACACAGGGCACAAATATCCCATAACACCTGAGTTCAGTTCCTAGCACCTATATTGGGTGGCTCACAACTGCCTATAGCTTCAGCTCCAGGGGACTCAGTGTCTCTGACCTCAGAAGGCACTGTATGCAGGTGCACCTGTACTTACTTGCACACACAATTCACACACACACACACAACTATACAAGTATTTTAAAATAAAGTAAGATCTGTTTTAAAAAATAGTTTTTGTTTGATGTTTGTTTTAGAAGTTACATTTAATGCATACCTATTAATATTAATGTCACCTTTCAACTTAAAAATTAAACTAAGGCCCTCCTTGGTGTAACTTGGTATTGTAACTCAGTGGTAGAGCCCTTGGCTAGCATGTACAAGGCCCTAGATTCAATCTCCAGGACTGAGAGAGAAGAAAAGAAAAAACAGAAAGAGAACCAGAACCTTTTTGTAATCTCTTTATATGGGAGGTGGAAATAGAAGAGTTACCTCAAGTTTGAAGCCAGTGGAATCTACATGGCCATTTCCAGGCCAGCCAGAGATATGCATAGGAGGAGCTTGTCTCAAAAAAAAAAAAAAAAAAAAATCAAAAAATAAATAATAATGAAGGCTCTTCTTACTCTTGTCTTCTAATTATTTTTATAAAAGATTTATTTATTTATTTATTTATTTATTTATTATATAAAAAGTGTTCTGTCTGCATGTATACCAGATTTCATTATGGATGGTTGTGAGCCAACATGTGGGTGCTGGGAATTGAACTCAGGACCTCTGGAAGAACAGCTAATGCTCTTAACCACGGAGTCATCTCTCCAGTCCCTCTAATTCTTTTTTTTTAAAGGGCTATTTTACTATTTTTAATTATGTGTATGAGGCTGGGGGTTGGGGATGTGGGTTATGTGCCTGAGTGACATGCCTGGTCTGGGGTGTCTGATCCCCCTGGAGTTAGAGTTGCAGGGGGTTTTGAACCACTTGGTGTGGGTGGTAAGAATCGAACCCCGGTCCTCCGCAAGGGCAGCATATGCTCTCAAGTGCAGAGGTACCCCTCTAGATCTTGGACTTCTAGCATCTCATATACTGACTATCATTAATACTGCCTTCTTGTCATAGCTGGGGCCTCCTGCCCTTCAAAGTATTCTGACTTTCAGAATTAATTCTTCCTTCTCCCTAGCCAAAAGGATAGTACCACATTTTCAGGCATAGCTAGCAACCGACAAGGTTCTTCATAAGTTCATGATAAGGTGTGAATTATCAGAAATCCTCCTTAAAACTCGAAAAGAGATTGTTTATTAATAAAAAGAACATTCAATTAACAAAGTTTCAGGCGGAGGGCAGATGTTTTAGGATAAAGGAATCATTTGACAGCTTGTGGGTGGAATTAAGCTGTCTAGCCATCTGTGCCGTGTTTAGGTTTAAGAACCTCATGGGCATAGTCCCTCTTAGCCCCTCCTTGTCACTACTCCTTGAAATATACTACCAAATGTGTGTATGCCATGCTTCAGGTCATCCCACGCCCTCCCCAGAAGGCCACTCTCAGCTCTGTTCCAGGAGCTGGACCAGTGCCCTGCTGATTACTGAATCTAGTTCCTGTGCCCTTAAGCCTTTTTCCAGCGCTGCTCTAGAAAAGGCCACTTTGGTCCTAGCCACAGTTGCTGGAAGCAGATCAACAGGCTTTTCCTCAATGAGTGTGATGTGTGTAGTCCATCGTCTAGTGTTGATTTAATCCACATCTCACAGCATGGCGTTACTCTTCCCAGCAAGCTCAGGAACGTTTGCTTGGCTTCTGTCTCCCCAAGAATTCTAACACGCAGATACTCTGTGACTAGCACTTCCAGGCTACATACACTGAGGAAATAGTGACATTTTCCCTTCTCTGTAGTACCGAAGCTGGGAGGTTAGACAGGAAACCACCAAGAGTAGGACAGAGGCCATGGCGGAAAGAAGAGAATAAGTGGAGTTGAAACAGCTGACCCAGAAAGACTCACTTTACCCTGCTGATAACTTTTAAAATGTATTTTCAGTTTAGTGTGTTTGAGTGTCTGTGTACCACTGGGTGTGTCTGGTGCCCAAAGGCATCAGAACCCTCCGGAACTGGAGTTACAGATGGTTGTGAGTCACCATGTGGATTCTGGGAACCAAACCCAGGCCCTCTGCAAGAGCAAAAAGTACTCTTAGCCACTGAGCCATCATTCAGCCCTCCTTGCTGATAGTTTTTTCTTTGGGAAAAAATACACTAAATGAATTTACCAAGTTGAAAGTATCTCTAAGGAAAGAAAGGAGACCTACTGTGAATCCCAAAATTCCAAATACACAGTTCTGAACCAAGTGTTTCCTTGTACTTTGTATAGAAATGCAAGATTTCCTACTTCTAAGTTTTAAAAATGACATTAATTAATTTATTTACTTCATGTGTGCAAGTGCACGAGGCCACATTTATGCCACAGAGCACAAGTATTGCTCAGAGGACAATGTGAACAAAAGTTCTCAGAGAGAAGCTGCCCCAGCAAACAGAACCTTCCCTGAGGCTGGTTAACTGATTAGAACTTTAGTGAGTGTGGAGAGGTTGGAATGTTGCAGGTCCGGAGCCTAACTACCTTGGGCTATCTTTATCTCTCTTAATAGCTGTGGACTCCAGTCCTCTGTGCCTGCCCACAGCTTTGTGGCCATTAGGTAAATCATTTGGAATCCTAGCTTCCTTTGAATGGATTAACTCAGCAGACCACTAGCTTCTGACCACCCAAAGGCTAAGACTTCATGCCTCTGAGGCCTATAACATACCCCCCAACCCCCCCCCCACACACACACCCCGTTTGCTGGAACCTGCGTCTCTAATGTTTCTACCAATATGTTTGAAAAGCGTCTTGAGTTATTACGGTCTGTGTTCTGTTACTTTAAAAACTTCATGAAGGGGATAGAGAGACTGTTACTATTCTGACCCACCCCTTGAAATCCCACCCTCTGTCTTGATGTAAAAGCCTCATTTTAAGGGAAAACTCCCCTTCTCTCTCTCCCACTCTCTCTTTCCATTTCCACGAGGTGTGCACACCTCTGCTTTCTCTCCCTTCTCTTTCTTCCTTGTCTCCTTCTTTCCTACCTTTCTCTCCATCTATTATAATAAACTCTCCACATGGATGCAGTGCCTGGGTGTAAATGACTTTCCATGTGCTGCTGTCCCTGCTGCATCCGCCCAGAATATTTTCCCTCACACATAGGTTACCCTGGCCTGACCAGCTGGGGGTTCCTCACTCATGCAAATAAATAATAGAGATGTCTCCATGGTTAAGAGCACTGGCTGCTCTTTCGGAGGTCCCAGCTTTAGTTCCCAGCATCCACATTGCACTCACAACTGTTGTTACCTCCATTTCCAGAAGATCTGACGAACTCTTCTGACCTCCATGGGCACCAGGCATACATGTGCTGCACATACCTACATATGTATGGGTGAGATACTCATACATGTAAGAAAAATCTAAGTAAGACAAACAAAACTTCATGAAACTGCTTCCATGTTGGAGCATGGACTTTGGGGTAATCTAAATCTGTGTTCCCAGGCCACTGCCACTAATACGTGGCTCCATAATAAACCATCTCTCATCTGTTTTGAGATGAGAGCTATATTTTTGTGTCAACAACATCATAGAGGAGTCAGTTCTCTCGTTCCACCGGTTGGGTCCTGGGGATCGAAGTCAGGTGGTCAGGCTTGCTAGGCAAACGCCTTTAGCCAACCGAGTCACTTTGATAGTGCAAGACTTCCCAAGCCGAATCTACAGGAGACAAGTTTTCTCACAGATTTCACGAATTATTTGAAGGTTGGGAAATAAAACTTTTTCTCAGAGTGTGACAGCATTATACATGCCTGGGGACGTGTTTTACATAAAAATCATCTCCTCTGAGCTCTGTGAAGGAAAAATGGGTCTCTTCTAAAGAAGCATGGTGTCTCCCAGAACTCAAGGGCAAGAGGCACAGTGAGCCTCCCAGGGACTGGGGCGGAGGATAGGACAAAGGGATGCTTCTTTTCCTCCACCTCATCCTCCCTGTACACTTGCTGCAGTGTATAATTTACCAATTTTCTTTCTTTCTTTCTTTTTTTTTTCTTTTTCTTTTTCTTTTGGTTTTTTGAGACAGGGTTTCTCTGTGTAGCTTTGCACCTTTCCTGGAACTCATTTGGTAGACCAGGCTGGCCTCGAACTCACAGAGATCTGCCTGCCTCTGCCTCTCTAGTGCTGGGATTAAAGGTGTGCGCCACCACCGCCCGGCCCCAATTTTCTTTTATTACATAATATATACACAATTATATATAATGTAACTAATGTAGCATTATACTACACATAATATATAAATAAATGTATTATATACATATTTTAATAATAATATTGTTGTTGCTATTCTCTTAGTTAGGGTTTCTATTGCTGTGATGTAACCCTGTGACCAAAAGCCTATTGGAGAGGAAAGGGTTTATTGGCTTACACTTCCACATTGCTGTTCACCACTGAAGGAAGTCAGGACAGAAACTCAAACAGGGCAGGAACCTGTGTATGCTGCTTACTGGCTTGCTCCTCATGCCTTACTCAACCTGCTTTCTTATAGAATCGAGGATCACCAGCCCAGGGGTGGTACCACCCACAATGGACTGGGCCCTCCCCCAACAAACTAATTAAGAAAATGCCCTACAGGCTTGCCAACAGCCTGATCTTATGGAGGAATTTCTCAGTTGAGGCTCCCTCCTCTCAGATAGCTTTAGTTTGTATCAAATTGACCTAAACCTATTTTATGTATGGGTGTTTTGCCTGCATGTATATCTCTTTACCACACACATGCCTGGTGCCCACAGAGGCCAAAAAAAGGGGTTGAGTCCTCTGGAACTGGGGTTAGAGATGACTGTGAGTCTCCATGTGGGTATAGAGAATGGAACCTTGGTCTTAGGAAAGAGCAGCCAATGCTCTTAACCACTGATCTATCTGTTTAGCTGCCAATTTTCTAATTTTCTTTATCTCTACATTTCTATTATTTTTGTTTGTTTGCTTTGTGTGTATATATGTGTGCACCTGTGAGTGAATGCAAGTTTGTGCACATATGTAAGGGCCAGGGGTCAACTTTGAATGTCATTACTTAGGATCTCTCACCTTTTTTTTTTTTTTTTTTGAGCCTGGCCTCTCCTGGGGACCTGCAGCTGGGCTGACTGGTCAGTGAACTCCAAGGCTCTTCCTGTTTCTGCTTCCTCAGCCATCGCTATACTACACTTTTATGTGGGTGCTGGAACTCAAACTCAGGTCTTGATATCAGCATGACCACTTTACCAGCTGAGCTGCTTCCCATCCTGTTTCCCTTCCCCCACCCACCGAGGCTCATGTAGCCCCAGCTGGCCTCCAACTCACTATGTAGTGGAAACTGGCCTTGAACTCTTGATCCTCCCCCTTCTACCTTCCAAGGGCTGGGATTTTAGGCGTGCACCACCACACCCACCTGCAGAGTTCCCTTTATTACTCTCCTTTAATACTGCATATTCTGTTGAGCTGCCAGATCTGGCAGGTAAAAGTACACGGTGCTTGTGTTTATTCTGGCAGCCCTAAGATAATGCCTAAGCCATTCAGTGCCCTTTATTTCCCGAGTCTTCCTGATCTATAACCCAAAGCTCATTACAAGACTCTTTATTCAAAGTCAGGAAGGAGAATCTAATCAGTCCAGCTTGGGCTAACATCCAGCCTTGTTCAACTCCACATCACTGGAACTAAAGCCAGTTGGTCCTGGGTCCTTCACTGTAGTAGGGAATAGATGAAACATGGTCAGAAGCGAGGAACGTTGACCCAAAATCTTATGGGCTGTATGTAAATAAATGCATGTTCTCAGCAAACACTACCAGATACATAGAAATCACTCTTGTGTGTTACCTGAATTCACAGACCAAGCATTCTGGTCTGCATATCTTGGGGTGTCCAGCTTCTGGGGTTCTGTGTATATTGGCGACTGATTTAGACAACTTCCTAGAAGCAGCAGTCTGAGCTGTGTACCATGTTGCTCTTAGGTAGCAAGAGAGTGAATGGTCACTTGGGAAAGTACCATGACCTATTGATTGTAGGTAAAGAGTCACTGAAACACTCAGTGCCTTCAAAATGCTTTAAATATTTTCTCCTCGGCATATTTTCTTAGTAGATACCTTTTCAAAAGGTTCTGAAGGAGAAAAGAATCTAGGAGGCATTGTGGGGCAGAATGGGGACTGATATCAAAATACACTGTATGCATGTTTGGGATTCTCAAAGAATTCATAAAATATTATATATTTTTTAAAGTTTCAAAACATTGCCACAGATAGGGGCTGGCAAAATGTCTCAGTGGGTAAAGGTGCTTGCCACCCAGGCTGACAACCTGAGTTCAATTTCCTGAACCTACGTGGTAAAAGTAGAGGATGAATGCCACAAGTTGTCCTCTGACTTCCATGTGTGCATTGTGGAGTGTGCAACACACACACACACACACACACACACACACACACACACACACACACACTTAAAACAAACAAACCCCCTAGAAGCCTGAGGTGTAGCTTAGTGGTAGAATGGTCACAGTATGCAAGAAGCTATGAGTTGTATTAGTACCCAAAATAATTAAGCCTCTCCAAAGGTTCCTATATTGACTTTATTATTTCTCTTTTGGACATTTGTAATATTCTTTTGTTGCTGTCTTGTTTTTTTTTTTTTTTTTTGAGACAGGTTTCCCCTGTGTAGCTCTGGCTCTCCTGGAACTTGTTCTGTGGACCAGGCTGGCCTCGAACTCTGTCTGCCTTTGTCTCCGAGTGCTGGGACTAAAGGTGTTTGCCATCACACCTGGCTCATAATAATTTTAAATTTAGAAATTGCTTATCATTATTGTGGGTGTGTGAATATGGGGCATGTGCATATTTTGGAGTATGTGTGAAAGTCAGAGGGCAAATTTCAGGAGTCAGCTCTCTCTTCCCACCACGGGTTCTGGGGACCAAACTCAGATTGTCAGGCTTGCACAGGCAAGTACTTTATCTGCCGAGCTATCTCACCCCCTGGCCTACTCATAATGCTCTTTCATGATAGTTCAATCCTTTTTAGGTTCCTTTATGCACAGTAGTAGCTAGTGATTTTTATTTATTACCCATGCCTTAATGATGCTAGTTAAATTTGGAATAAAATGGTCTATCTAATCAGCTTTTATAGCACTGATGGTTAAAATCATGCTACCATTAATCCAGGTGGATTCATTGTAATATCAGAGATAGAGCATGGAGGAAATGAAATGTAGCTTGAGTCATGTGACCTAGGCTTTCGGACACATTATTTAAATGTAAATCCTAGCTCTTCTTGCTGCTTACTCTGATACCTCAGGTCTTGGTATCTATAAAACCTATTTCAATCTTCGTATCTATAAAGCAGGGATAAACATCCTGTCCTGGCCATCTGCCAGGGCCATTAATCAAATGAGATAATGTTTGTGAAAATATTTTGTAAATTGTAAAACCTTTCACAAATATAAGACTCTTGTTATTATTGTAGCCCAATAAAAGGTACTAACAATTCATATTAATTTGTAAGAAAATGTATCATTACTATATTAGCATTGGTTATCATTAGGAAGTACAAACTATAAAGATAGAGTTACTCAAAGACAAACTTCCCGAAAGGATTATGACTATATGTACCAATCAGGGCCAAAATTATTTTTACTGCTTATTATTTTAACATCATTTCAGATGATCAGAAAGTACAGTTGGCAAGCCAAGGACATGGCTCCGTGGGTAAAGAAGTTGCCACACAAGCATAAGGGCCAGAGTTTGAATTCCTAGAACCAATGCAACACCAGGCACATGCATCTGTAATCACAGGGCCCCCACAGGGAGATGGGAGGCAGAGACAAGAGAGTCCCCACAAACATGGGGCCCACTAGGCTGGCATAGGCATTAGTGAACAGAGCGCTCATCTCAAACAAGGTGGAAGGTGAGAACTGATACCACAAGCTGTTGTCTGACTTCCAAATGCACACCCATGCACATGCACGTCCATATTCATAGGCACACACATGCATATAATAATAAACACAATAAAAATTTTTAGAAAGGTCTTTGTGGGTTCGCTTTTTTTTTTTTTTTTCCAGAGCTGAGGACTGAACCCAGGGCTTATACGCTTAGCTAGGCAAGTGCTCTACCACTGAGCTAAAACCCTAACCCATGGGTTTGCTCTTGAACATCTTTCCTCAGTGTTAGAGTGGACATCTCTGGAACTCTCCCGCTCGATTCCTTGGTTGATCTCACATCTCACTTCTTATTCTCTCACTTTTTGGACTCCCCAGAAAGAAGGACACAAATAACTATGGGCACCCCTTGTTCACACACAAACTTTAGGCTAAATATACAGTCCCTTCTTGTTTTGTTTTTCATGAGCCTAAACCTCTTCCTACAGGGGAAGTGAGAAACTCTCCTCATCAAATGGTAGGTGACAGGAGGAGACACAAAGGCTCTGTGTTGCAGAAAGCCCCTTCTGTTTTCTGTCTTGTGGTGATTTCCAGGTCTGTGGGAGCCCAAATCACTCAAGGTTAGAGAACCAGAGCTTGCTTTACCCAGCAGGGCTGCATAAGGGGATGATTTGGCCACGGGCTGGTTACCAGGTGTTTGGAAGGGTCTACACTTGGCTGTGCAGTGTGCTTTGATCTTGAAAGGGGAGGTTCTCTGCCTTGCCCCTTGGCATTGTACAAAAAGCCCTTTGGAATAAACCTTGAGGTGACTGGGTATTGACCCAGGGCCCTTCTGAAGCCACCCTATGTCTCTGTCTTTCTTATTGTCTCGTTCTTTCTTTCTATTTGTCATTTCCTCATTCTTCTCTCCTCCCAGCAAGAACCTTTCAACAGGTCGGAGCTGGTCTCCTACAGACTCCCACACAGGTCCTGATTGGGAGCTGATATACGGTAATGCCCAATAAATGGTTATTAAAAGGAAAAATTGACTATAGCTTGTTTGAATTACTATATATATCACCAACAAGAATGATATTTCTGTTAACTAATTTATTTAAACTTAAAAGATGATATTTCATGGGTTGGGGATATAGCTCAGGCACAAGGCCCTAGGTTCAATTTCCAGTACAGGGGGAAAAGATACAATTACATGGATTTGACCTTGATGTAATTTGTCAATACAAAGTCATGGATGAACAAAATAATGCTATTAAATCAAATATGTATTATTTGCCTTGTTTGTGGGACACATCAATATCTGTTTTAAATATTGATAATGCTTATATCTTCTTTTGGAGAAATGATTTTTCTTTTAAATTTTGCTTAAGATATTAAAGACAGTTGAATTTACACCTAAGCAAAGTGACTTCAATTTCAAGGGTGTGCTGTTGAGTTTTAAACGATGAGCCTTTTATGAAGGAACGTAGCAGTGTGTTTCCAGGTGAAACGCATGCTTACAAATGTGGAGCCACTGAGACCGATGATGGGAATGACCACTTGAGAACAGGGTGGATGCTGTCATTTCAACCTAGAGCCTCCGAGACAAGAGTTATAACACCCAGGCGGACCCGAACTGCATGGATGGCAGCATCTAGGTGACACTCAGGACCCTTTCTCTTTCTTTTGTTAGCGTTGCAGATGTTGCCGTCGGAGCATTTGTCCTGCTTAATACATCGCATACTGTGGAGTAGTGACTGCTTGACTTTTCATGTCTAAGTTGTTGTTTCATGATGTTGTTGTTGTCGTTTGCCGTTGCCGCCCAGGTTTATAGAACTCTGCCCCTGAAGAGTGCCAGTTTTCTTTCCTCATGCCTGACTAACTCAACTGGACTCTGTGGCTTTCCTTCATGACTAGTCTCTTGCCTAGCATTCCAGGTTTCTGCCTAACTGGTTGGAGGAATACTTCTGGACTTGCCACTGTAATTTGTTTAATCAGGTCCAGGGCATGGGAACAGGGCGATGCTTCTGAGAACTGTTTGCCCTACGCTGAGGTCTGGCCACTCGAGAGATGAAACTTTGTGCTATGGGAGCCACAGCATCCTGTCTCTCATAGCAGGGGACACACACAGCATCCTGTCTCTCATAGCAGGGGACATGTAGAACTGGAGATCATTCTAGGGGAGAAATCTGGAAGTTAACTTGAAGGTGAGCGAAACTAAGGGAAAGGCTGAGAGAAGAATATCCGCAGCGCTTGAATGTCCACTGTGGTGGCCATGTCCACTGTGGTGGCCATTCACATGCTGTACCTCGGCTGTCTTGCTTTAGTTAAATGAACATAGTGAAGAATTTAGGTGTTCACATTCTTACATCTCATTCTTACATTAGTCAAATCTTCCTTCTGGATGCCATTGAAATTTTTTTTTTGTCAAACTTTACTAGGCTGAATTTCTATTTTAATTATTAATTCATTTATCAAAACCAAAATTTAGCACAGAAACCTATAACTTAAAACTATACATTATAAACCACACTCATATTTCCAAAGAGAGTACTGCCAAGCATTGGAAATGAAGACAGAACGAAGCCTGCACACGAGATCTTAGTGCAAGAAATGATTTTTATTTTTTTCCTGGAGCTAGTTAGCCCAGCAAAGGCTCATATTTCCTGAACTTCTCCCTTCCACTTTGCACTGACTAACCAGTCTCTTCAGATGGTCACGCTCCAACCCATAGGAAGAGTCAGAAGCCACCTCGGCCAAATGTGCTCGATAGTCTGGTTTAGGTTCTGGTGCATCCGTTTTTGCAAAAAGAATTTCCTTGCCAGACGACTTTTGCTTTGTTTGGGTGTTCCTTTGTGTGGCTGTAAGGTTATTCTTTGTTCCTAACATTAGCCAAAAGACTGAGAAGAGATGGGAATAATGGGACAAGAATGTAACAGCTTGGGCTGGAGAGATGGCTCAGCGGTTAAGAGCACTGAGGACCTGGGGTTCAATTTCCAGCACCCACATGGCAGCTCACAACTGTCTTTAACTCCAAGATCTGACACCCTCACACAGACATTAATGCAGGCAAAACACCAGTGCACATAAAATAAAAATAAATAAATTATTTTAAAAAAGAATGTAACAGCTCTACCATTACTTTGTAATTACATAAATGTCTTTTGCTTCAATGTGTCACTGAGGTTCAGCAAAATTATAAGAACCCACTCTTATCCCATTTAAAGAGGAAAGATAAAAAAAAAAAAGCTGTAAAGTAAATAATTAAATTTATTTATTTATTTATTTTTGAACTGAGGATCAAATCCAGGGAACCCAGGACCTTGCACTTGCTAGGCAAGTGCTCTACCACTGAGCTAAATTCCCAATCCTATTTATTTTTTATATCACAAATCTTTTCCCAAAGGATGATTGCTGGGCTAGGGAGATGGATTAGGGGATAAACAATTCCTGCTGCTAAGCCTGGTGACTTGAGTTCAGTTCCCTGGGATTCACACGATGGAAAGGGAAAACAGAGTCCTGTGAGTTGTCTTCTGACCCCACAGGCTCATCCACACATCTACATACAGATAAAAAAAATACAATATAAAATTTTGTTGTTGGGAATGTTGTCTCATGCCTTTAAGTACTTGGGAGGCAGAGGCTGGTGGGTTTCTGAGTTTAAGCCTAGCCTGGTCTGTGTAGTAAGTTCCAGGCTAGCCAGAGCCTCTGTGAAACCCTGTCAAAAACAAAAATCAAAACAAAACAAATAAACCAAAACCAAAACCAAATCAAAACAAAAGCACTGACCTTAATGGAGGACATTAAACAGTGATTTCCTGAAATAGGTGATGTGAAACTTTCAAAGAAAACCAAAAAAACTATTGGGGTGGGCCAATATTCTTTGGACTTAACTATTATGTTAAATATGCTTGCTTATATTCAGTTAAAATACTGTTAAGACAAACCTTGCTGTATGCCCAGGATTCCTCATGGCCAACTTATGATTACTTACAAACCCAGCTCAAACACAATGTTTGGAAGAATCTGGTCTTTATTGGTCAACACAGTCAAGAGTGGGGGTTTTGTGTGGTAAGAAATAAGGTTCTCAGAGCATTCTCCTGAAAGTTCAGTGGCCCAAATATAAAAAAAAGTCTTTGTGTCCTTATCATGTTTGTGCAATTTAAAAAAACTGCTCTAAAAATTGTGCAATCGAAATTAGTCACAGCAAGAGCTACAAGGTTGCAATACACAGGACAGGATACACTTGTCATTTCACTCTGTGCTGACTTACCTGTTTGGACATGTCTTTTTGTCCCTGGGTGTTCATCAGAGGTTCATTTATAATTGCAACTAAGATTTAAAGGACTTAGTAACATGCACAGATTGCATTTGTAGAATCCCATTTTGGTAGTTAAAATAGGACAGTAATATTTTCTCTACAGCAAGATATTGTCATATAAAACAAATGGCATTTTTCTACTATCATTTGCAAGAGTAATTTTTCTTTTATTATTTCTTTTATTTTTTGAGATTATAATGAATAATATCTCCCTTCCCTTTCCTCCCCCCAAAACCCTCTCATATACCCATCTTTGCTCTCTTTCAAATTCATGCCTTCTTTTCATTAATTGTTGTTACATGTGTATATGTAATGTATATACATATATATTCCTAAATACAACCTGCTCAGTCTGTGTAATGTTACTTGCATGTGTGTTTTCAGGGCTGACCCTTTGGTATTGGATAACCAAAGGTGTGCTCTCCCCTGGGGAGGACTATTCCTCTCACTCCCAGCATTCCTTAGTTGCCTGAAGTTCCTGGGCCGCCTCCATCTACTCTGGCATGTCTGTGTTGTCCTTGTTCTGCTCATGTTCAGGCAGCCATGTTGGTGAGACTTCCTGACACTGCTTGGAGTCACAGTCTCACAGCAAACTCCCCGATCCTTTGGGTCTTACGTGCTTTCCCTCCTTTCTTCTTCAACGCTCCCAGAGCCAAGAGTTAATTAAAACAAATCAACTTTGCCAATAAGTATCTTTTAATTAGGCAATCAAATTTTATGAGAATCTATGTAAGTCAACACTTTGACAGACTCAAGAGTTACCCATAAACTCTAAGGTACATTAAACACAATAAGCGTCTTGAAACCACACACAACATTTTTTGCTCTCCTGTGACAGTCTTTGAAGAATTTCTAAACCCCAGCTCTCCATTCACCTCTTACTTAACTGGTTCAGGTTCACAATTTTAGGGCATTTACAGTAAACAGAGATGGCAGACCAAATCATTAAGTAATGCTTCTGCTTTGCAGGAGCGACCATGATTGAAATGAGGACATAGAAATTTCTAGGAGCCTCCTTTCCTTCTGACTAAGCCTACCACACCCCACAAAAGAGGGCAAAGGTCAATGGGTCAAGAAGCTTTCTTTCATGCAGTGACTCTCAAATAATTTTCGGTGGCTCTTTGGTAACAAAATGCCACACACCCCATCCCGTCCCCTGCAATAAGTAAGAGCTTTTCTGTAGACTCTCTTCTAAGTGGCTCATGTCCAGGCAGCTGCTTAGTTTTTATTCTTAATTTCTCCAAAGCCAAGAAGTCAGCTGCCCTCAGAGCACACATATGAAGGTTCTCGGGAATGAGCCTATGAACTGTGGTGTGCTAGGACAGTGCCTGTCTAAAAGAAAACGCAGAAGCACAAGTTTTTATTGTCCTTCTGACCACAAAAAAGGAAAAAAATCACAAAAATACCTATCCTTTAAAAATAAAATTAATGTTATTTGGGAAGTGATCTAGGACCGTGGATTCTAATAGGACCATACATTTCTTTTTTCCTTCCTTCCTTCCTTCCTTCCTTCCTTCCTTCCTTCCTTCCTTCCTTCCTTCCTTCCTTCCTTTCTCCCTCCCTTCCTTCGTGTGTGTATTTGTGTGTGTGTGTGTGTGTGTGTGTGTGTGTGTGTGTGTGTGTGTTTACAGTGTGTGGGGTGCACATGGCACAGCGAGTATATGGAGGGATGAAGACAACTTTGTGGAGCTGGTTTTCTCCTATGTTTATGAGGGTCCTGGGATCCTACTGAGGTCCTCAGAGCTGCTTAGGTACAACTGTTACCTCCTGAGGCATCTCACCTGTCCCCAAAGCCAGTCCTTAACTCATGAATCTTCCACCTGCACTTCCCAACTATGAGTATTCCCGGCCTGCACCAGCACATCTTGAAACAATAACAATTTACCACCACCACCACCATCATCATCATCATCATCATCACTATTATTATTTTAGACAGTCTTACTGTGTAGCCCTGGCTGGCCTTGAGCACACACAGATTCACCTGTCTCGGCTCTCAAGCCGAGCAATATGTTTTTTTTAATCCAAAAGAAAGGAAGCTTTATGAATAACATATTAACAAGCGGGGTATTTCTAAATTAAGTACTCATCATGACCCTGAGGGAAGCCCATTGATAAAGCCATCCAAAAATAGATCCCTCAGTCTGTTGTAGATTCTTTGGGGACTACATGCCTTTCGGAAGAGATTTTAATTATACTGAATTGGCGTGGCTTTCTCTGGCTGACCTTGAGATAAGGAATTTGAGACAAAATTGTAGAAGAGACTTTTGTTTAGAAATGATTAAGAGGATTCTTTGAGTGTGCCCAGACAGAGCAAGAACACCTGGAGAAGCTTGGGCTGAAGGCACAGAAACTATAGTTATAGCTACTTGCGAGGCTGAAGCAGGAGGGTCATAACCATATCTCAAAATAAAAAGTCAGAACAAAAATAGCATTGCAGATATTGCTTGGTGGTAGAGCACCTGCCCCAAGCCATCAGGTCCCAGGGCTAGTGCCTAGCACTGCAGGGGGCACCAGGAAACGTTGGTGAGAAGTCTTATCATTCCAGGTTCCAGATGAACAGCACAGGTTGCTGTTCTATTTAATCCTCTACAGCTTCTTCAAGCCTTTGGAAAGTGTCTAAAACACTGCTTTGCAGTGTTCTCTGCATTTAAAATGAGGGGATTCTATTGCTACACTTCTGAAGGTATCTATGTCTTTATGGAAAGATCTGAAGCAACAGCCCAGAAGGAGTTGACCCAAAACACTCAGCATGGATTTGTGAAATGCTCACGGACTTACTGAGTGTGTCTTCGTGAAGTCCAGGGAGGGGCTGTATACTTGAAATCTCTTGGGTGGAGGCTCGATCCATCTTGTTTAGATATGAAAGGCAAGGCTGACCCGGAAAGGCTAGAGAAGTAGTGATGTAATTCATATATGAAATGAAATTCTGTGATGGAAAGAATTACTTAGAGGATGAAGAGAACCTGGTTTTATATTTTTAATTAAGTTGATTTTCTTGTTCTACATAAGGTCTCACTACATATCCCTGGATAGCTAGGAACTCAACATGTAGACTAGGTTAATCTCAAACTTGTGGTGATTCTCCTGCCTCTGCCTCTGGGTGCTGAAACAAAGGCACACTGGCTGGAGAACTTTAAACTTCTTTTGAAATCATGTCTCATGTAGCCCAGGCTGACCTTGCCCTTCCTGTGTAGCTGAGAATAATCCTGATCTTCCAATCTTCTTGTCTCAACTTCCCAAGTGCTGGGATGACAGGTTTGCCCCACCATATCTAGCTCTTAGTCCAGACTCTTATTGGGAAGACTACCCAGAAAGAACATGTCTTTGGCTCTGTGCTTTTATGGGGGCGAATGCCAAAACCTGAATTTGCATTCTACTGCTTTTTCTGGAGATCGGTAGGTAAATACAGACATTAGCAATGGTGACCCTCAGTGCAGTGCCTTTGTGTCTCATGTGTGACACTGGAAACTCATGATTTCCACTTCCTTCAGCCCCTTGGAGCTATAAAACTTGTCTGTGGAGAAATTCCCTCACCATGTGTGATGCCAATGTCCAGAGCTAATCTGTAATCCTTCGGTCACGATGACCTGAACCCACCAACAGAACCCTCAGGCTGCGATGAAAACCGGTCCCTCTCTGCTTCCTTCTCCCTCAGTGCAAGTGTTTAATGGACTTGGAGCAGTAGGTAACTGGAAGTCAGAGTCACCTGAAGGACTCGCTAGACATAAAACACTCACTTGTCTAACTTAAAATCTCAGGCCAGGCTGAGAAATACAGGGGGCAAAAAAGTCAAAATTATCTTATGCCATTTCAAATTTCAAAGGTCTGTGTCCTGAGTGTTTGTTTCTTTGGCCTGTGTAAGGAACACTGGGCTCTGTGGTGAACTGCAGCAGCTGGCATCTTGTGGTTCCTCTTAAACACTCCCATGGCTCATGCATTTGCATCTAAGATTCACAGTGGTGAGTTGTGCACACTTTTTCAAATCTTCATTGATCCCTGAGGGTCTCATAGAAAATACGGGTAAATATTTGACTCCATAGCTCAGGAGTTCAGGGTCATCTATGACTACATGTCCAGTTTAGCTGGCCTGGGCTACATGCGCTCCTGCATCAAAGCAAACAAATTAAATAAATACAACAAACAAAAAGTAAAGCCACTCTAAATCGTGGTTTCCATAGCACCCGACCCAAGCTTAGCTCCCAGGCTGTCAGACAACAGCCACGAGCAAACCTCTACAAATCATTAAGTCCAAAGGGTCCTACTTCACACCACAGTCTAGAACCTGTCCTGCCCCTATCAGAAGCCACTCCCTTCAATGTCTTAGTACCTTTCTGTCTCCTCTTGTTTCACTTTTCAGTGTTGGCAGCCAGTTCATCCATTTTGTGATCTTTAGTGAGGGATGTCAGATAATGCCTTTTTTCTCCTTCTGGACTTAAAAAAAATTACTTATTTTATGTGTGAGTGTTTTGCCTGTATGCATGTATATGCATCCATCACATGTGTGGTGTGCCCTGTGTCTGAGGAGTCCAGAACAAGGTGCTAGATCCTCTAGAACTGGTGTTTTATAAATGGTTGTAAGTTGCATGACTGGGCACATGTTTGCTGGGAACCAAACTCAAACTCAGGTCCTCCCTGAGACCAGCAAGTGCTCTTAACTATGGAGCTCCACCTATCTCCAGCCTCTTCTGGAGATTTATTTTATTCATTTGTTAAGTGTGTGAACATATCTGTGTGAATATCTACATATGTGTTTGCACACCAATGGTGAAGGCCTGGGCATCCACAGAGGCCAGAAGAGGGTGTCAGATCCCTTAGCACTGGAAACACAGGCATGTGGGGGACACCTGGCCTGGCATGTGGGTTATGCCTGTTATTCTCATGGTCACACAGCAAACATTCTTAATGACTGAGCCATCTCTCCAGCCCCCTCCCTCCTGGACCTTGAGCAAATTAAGAAATAAAGCAAAAGAATAACACAAACAGAATGTCCAAACATCACTGCTATTACCCATAAAGTCTTAACCCAAGAGCAGAACAGAGGGTGGGGTCATAGGTCAGTAGCAGAGCACTTGACCAAACATGTTCAGTTTCTAGTCCCATACCCATAGCCATGCAAGAAGCAAAAACAAAGCTGAATTTTTTTAAAAATGAATTTTTAAAAAATGTGTATGAGTGTCTTGCCTGCATGTATGTCTGCACACCATGTGAGTGCCTGTTACCCTGGGGACCAGAGGAGAGTGTTAGCTCCCCTGGAACTGAAGTTACTGAAGGTAGTGAGCTGTCATGGGTGCTTAGACTTCAACGTGGGTCCTCTGCAAGTGCAGCTGGTGCTCTTAACCACGGAGTCATCCCTGCAGCCCCTCGACGCTATGCTTTCTCCTGGATCCCACAGCAGTCATTTGTGAGCAGTGCTGGGTTGATGTACACGAGGCGTGCCCTCATCTGCCACATTGGAAGTGAGAGTGCTGCTGGACCTGGCTTTCCTCAAGCATCATGATCTGGGGCTGCAGTGAGACTTGCCCTCAAGTGATGGAGAAAGACACCTGCCATCAGCCTCTGGGCTCTATTCACAGGTGCATGCACACATACACACATGTGAACACACATACACACATGTCCATGCTCCATACACATTCACACACATCAAAAAGTCACAGGGACATAGGTCAACAGGATCCCAGGTTGGCCTCACACTCACTGTATAGCCAAAGATGACACCGATCTCTGGATTCTCCTGCCTCTACCTCCCAAGTGCTGGGATTAAGGTGCGAGCCACTATGGCCAGTTTTTGTTTTAGTTTTCTAGAAACACTAGTTAGGTCTGTTTTAAATCAGCAGCCAGTCAGCTTAGCTCATACTGGGAACACCGGTCTCGTTCTGCTCCAGACCAGGCTAGGCTTTCAGCTTGGTTGGCCTGGCTGTTGCTGTGGTGGTGGTGGTATGTGTAATGGCAAACAGGAGGAAAGAAGGTTCTGGCAAACTCTGTATTTGAGGAGCCAGAGCACCTGGGTGTTTATCCTTGGCTCAAAAATCCAAGTAACATGAAAGACCCTGGCTGAAGGCTTACTGAGGAATGAAGGAAAGAGGGAATAATGGAGAAAAATAATACCCTGAAACAGAAGAACACGTGGGAAAACAAATGTCTAATGCTGGAAATTTATAGTTTGCTAAGAAAATGTCACCTGATCCTCTCTAAATAGAGAGAAAAACTACAAAAGAGTAGAAATTTGGACATGTGATATCGTGTTTAAGAAGAAAAAAGTCTTCAAAGAATAAAGCTACAAGCAGTGTTCATTTTGCATAAATGTTGAATTATATATATATTTTTACCATGGTAAATGGCCTTAGGGATTTTGTATTATTGCATAACGCTAAAAAACAGCTTCTTCTTTTTAAAATCTTGTAAAACACACACACACACAACACATACACATACATATATACACATATATACACATAGATTTATAAAAGAAAAGCAAGGAAGGAATAAATTTTCCAAGTTGTAATTCACTGAAACTTCCCATCTCCATTGATAAAATTTTCACAAAGAAAAATTTTCAGAAACATGTCCCTAATTTAAGTGTTTCTGTTTGTGGAAGTTAGTTCATTACACAGTTCAACATTTTTGAATTTTTCAGAAACAGTCATTGTGAAGTTTGAGTTATCTGAGGGAAATAAATGACAGCGAAATCGCAGAGGCTGCAATGGTAGAGGGGGTTAGCCTTGCTTCCCTGTGGCTCCCCCCATCTCCCTAAGGCAACCCGAGTTCTGTTAAACTCTTAGCTGTACTAGTCCCAAGGTGGGGGCGGGGAATTAAGCTTCTGGTTGCCCAGGATGCCCAGGCCTGAGGCAAGCTGAATAAAGGCCTCATAGACTATCCAGCGCCTGCACTCAAGGGTTGAACTCAACACACCTCCCCTCTGACGCCTGAAAAGCAAGGGATTTCCTTCATTCTGAGGGTGGCTGTTGGTTGGACACCCTGTTCCAGAGTCCCTCACTGTGGGTGGCTTGTGTTACTAAAGGGTATTTCACCTGATATGTGTGAAAATAATCTTTCTTTCTTATTTAAAATATATCCACAGATTACCAAAGGCAATGATTTCATTTTGTTTCTATATTAAATCTTTTAATGAACCAGTGAATAGAAAAACAAGTTTTAATCCTTTCTTATAGGGTTGTAGGACAGCTAGAAGATGCAAAGTAAGATTCACCCACATATTTCCCACAGGTTAGTAGTAAGTTTTAGTAAGGAAAAAAAATATAGTAACAAAGTTAGGTAGTTTGGATTGAGTGAAACCAAACTATTGCAGAGAGGAGTGGGAGAGATGGCTCAGTATTTAGGAGTACCTGCTACTCTTTGCTTTGTAGAGGCCCAGAATTCACATTGGGCAGCTCATAAATTCCTGTCCCTCTAGCTCCAGTGGACACAGTGTCTCTTCTGGCTTCCATCCCCCAACCCCAGGCAGCGCACACACACACACATACACACACACACACACACACACACACACAATATTGCGGGAGATTTGAGATGCTAACACTCATTACATGAGTATTGAAAAGGAAACATTTTATTTCATTATAGAATATTCATTCCTGGAGTATTTCTCAGATTTAGCAACTGGTGAACACTCTGAGGTTATGTTCTAAAATAGTCTAGAAATCTGTGAACAGGAAGGAAGACCTTGATAACACGTAAGCTAAGCTAAATAATCATTGTCAGAACCAGGCCTGGAGGCATATGCATGTAATCCTAACACATGGGAGGGGGAGGCAGGAGGATCAGGAGTTCAAGGTCATCCTCCTACATAGTGAGTTAGAGGCCAGCTGGGATAATAAGACCCTGACTCAGAAACAACAACAAACACAATCATTGCCAATGAGGAAGCCGCCAGTGCCGCTCTCCCCATGCTCAGTGTGGCAAATGTGGGATTGCCCAGCCGGTGGGTGGGTAGTGGAAGTGAGGTGTCTTGTAGGCCTGATCATTCACAGAGCAAAGTACAGGCTTGCAGCTCTTGTCCCGACTCCATTTCCAGATGCCCTAGGTCTCAGGGAGAGCAGAAGAAGGGCAAGTAGACCTTCAGAGCAGACTCTTAACTGATACCAACTGATAAGCATAATTAAACTCTCAGTGTTTGGGGGGGATAGGCACAGGGTGTTCATCTCCCCACTACTACCCTGAGGACTTTTGCTAGAGTTTTGGAGACCTAATCTGAAGCTAAAACAGAACTGGAAAGGCTTCAATAAGATGATGAGGAGGGGAGCTCTGCTCCCTTCTCATGACCCTGTCTTGTACGTGCCTTTCTATCCTGCCTCAAAATACAGCCTAAGATGGAAAACTTGACTCTTCTGCTGCTGAGCTGTGGAGTCACATGTCACCACAGCATAACTTTGCTCACACTCACAGAATGCCAAGTGATCAAGAGTAAGTCAGGTATTTAAAAATGGAAAATGGTGCTAGGGATGTAGCTCACTTGGTAGGGTAATGCAGAACCTTGGATCTGACCAGGTATGATGTCACCAATCTGTAATCTCTGATGCAGATAAGAGGGACAGCAGTTCAAGGTTGTCACTGGCTACTTAGTAAGTTTGCCACCAACCTGCACTACAAGAGGCCCTGTCTTAAAAGCAAATAAAACTGAAAAATAAAATGTCCACAGTTTTGTGGAAAGGTAACCGTTCCTGGAAATTTAGGAGAGTCCCCATATTTGGTGGGCAAAATTTAGGTTCCCTATCAAGATTCTTAGCTTTGCTAGTAAAAAAAAAAATAAAAAATAAAAAAAATAAGAATGTGCTCAAAAGGAATCTTAAGAACAATTATGTTAGGGTTTAAAAAGGAAAACCCCAGGGCAGACAAGCTGTAAATCTCCACAGCTGCCCAGATGTGGAACAGGGAGAAGAGAAAGGAAAGAGGTCAGGCTGACTGTTAGGCTAGCATGGGTGTCGGGCACATACATGGTGGACAAGCAGCCACACGGCTGGGAAGCTACCTGGAAGAAAAGTGAAGCCCAACGAGTCAGAGAAAGCGTGCTAGAAGAGAGAAGGAAAGGAAAAGTCACACTTGGTTGAATAATTCAGTGGGAAGACTTACAAAGTGACCTGGCTGCTGCTCTGTCACCAGCTGTGCTGGGGTGGGGATACTGGGAAGGAAGAGCATACTACCTCACTGAAGGGATAATTATTCCTCCTACTCCTTGTGTGGCTTAAGGTGAAGCCACCCTCCTGGAGGGCGGTCCATTGCCAGGTAATTAACTGGCCCACCTGTTTTAGTTTTGTTTCAGGTAACTTGGTATGTTGGGTCTCTGCTCAGGCCAGACGTTTTGTTCTCTTGACCAGAAGGAACTAGATTTGGCCTAATGAGCCTTGACTGCTATTGTGACATAACTGGGTCAGAATCGGGTTTTAGTCAGTGGCTAGACAGGTCAGAGCAGAGAAGGCAAGGATCCAGAACCTGGGCAGAGCCACCAAGCTGGCACAGATGGTCAGAACAGGTGCCAGCCATAGAATAAACTACCAGGAAAGGCATGAGATGGTGTCTTTAGAAGGTAGACTTATGGCTGCCAACATGACTTGGTAGTTGGGTCAGGACCAAAAAGTGAGGCTTTGGCCATTTAAAAAAAACAAAAACAAAAACAAAACAAAACAACAACAACAAAAATATCTCATTTAATAGAACAATGTTTGATCACTGTCCAAGCAGATTAGATAATTAACTTCACAGGAATAGGGCTTATTAAACATTCTCCTGACAGAAGTATCTTAAAATTTGGTGCCTGGGGTGGAGCTGAATGGACCGATAGCTTGAGAATCAGAAGAGTGGAAAGAAGCCAAATGAGTGATTGCAAGTGAAGATTTTGTGAATGGCTCTAGAGACTGGACTAGGAGTTTGAAATAAACAGGAGAGAAGTTCTTTTCTCTTGGTCTGACACCCATTAATTCACAGATACAAACAATTTGCTTTAGATGTGATTAATTTTTTTCTTGGTCTTAGGCCTTGGGTACTTTGTAGAGTGTTCTGTCTAGAGGTTCTTTATAGACTTCCAACTGCATTTCTATAGCATTTATGGAATTGAGCTAACCAACCAAACAAGACCATGTATGGAATGGCTGTGAAGGCACAGGTACAAGTTTTCTAGGCAGCTGTGACCAACTAGTATACACTGGGTGACTTAGATGAAAGGCATTTATCTTGTTACAGTTCTGGAGGCTGGATGTCCAGGTGTCTGCAGCAACTGGTTCTGCCTGAGGATGGTGAGGAAGGATGTGTTCCATGTCTCCTCTCTAGATTCTGCTGGGTTTCTGGCAATCTTTCATCTTCCTTGCTTTGTGGCTGTATTAGTGACACCTCTGCCTTTGTATTCACATGGTGATGATCATCCTACCATGGGTAAGCATGTCGGCTGACCATCCTAATCACAACCAGGATGACCTCATCTGAAATACAGATATCTTTAATCATTCTTTTTGACATTAAGGTCACATGTGAAGAGACCGGCGATTAAAGCCTCAGCCTAGGAACTTGACCAACATCAGCACACATATGGGGTAGTTTCCTTCAAAACACCTTCCCAGGTCTCTTATGGGAATATTTTCACATTTTTATTTCTCCCTGGGCCTTTTGAGGTCAGACATTACACTTTCAGCATGTCCATTTCCTGGCAAAGTACCTGCCACAAGCAGGGCACATCGATCTCTCTTGAGTTCATGACTATAATAGCCTTCAGATTTCTCTCTCATCTTCTGACACTTCTTGTTTTTTTCATCCTAGTTCATTCTGTACAAAATTATCTATCCTCCCTTTATTTTTGAGAAGGGATCACATGTATCTTGGGCAAGCCTCTGTCTTAGAGTTTCTGTTGCTGTGAAGAGACAACATGACCATGGCAACTCTTTTTTTTTTTTTTTTTTTTTTGGTTTTTTTGAGACAAGGTTTTTTTCTGTGTAGCTTTGGAGTCTGTCCTGGAACTCACTCTGTAGCCCAGGCTGGCCTCGAACTCACAGAAATCCTCCTGCCTCTGCCTCCTGAGTGCTGGGATTAAAAGCATGCACCACCGTTGCCTGGCCATGGTAACTCTTATAAAGGAAAACATTTAATGGGGTGGCTCACAGTTTTAGAGGTTTAGTCCATTGTCATCATGGTGGGATATGGTGGTATGTAGGCAGATGTGGTGCTGGAGCTGAGAGTCCAACATCTTGATAGGCAGGCCACAGGAAGTGGTCTAAGGCACTGGGTATGGCTTGAGCATCTATGAGACCTGAAACCTGCCTCCACAGTGATACTTCCTCCAAAAAGGCCACACCGACTCCTACAAAGACACACCTCCTAATAGTGCCCCTCCCTTTGGAGGTCATATTTTTTAAACCACCACATTCCACTCCCTGGTCCCCAAAGGCTTGTAGCTATATCATAGTGCAAAAATGCATTCAATCTAGCTTTAACAAGTCCCCATAGTCTATCCCAGTCTCAACGATGTTTTAAAGTCCAAAGTTCAAGGTCTAGTCTGAGGTTCATGCAATCTCTTAACTGTAATCCCCGATAAAATCAGAATAAAAAACAGATCATATACTTCCAACATATAGTGGCATGGGATATACATTACCATTCCAAAACACAGGGAAGAGAGTATGGTGATGAAATACTGGACCAAAGCAAGACCAAAAACCAGCTGGGCAAACTCCAGACTCTGCATTTCCATGTCTGATGTCAAAATGCTCTTCAGATCTCCAACTCCTGTTCAGCCTTGTGGACTGCAACACACTTCTTTTATCTTGGGCTGGTTCCACTCCTTGTTAGCAGCTTTCCTTGGCAGGTGTCCCATGGCTCTGGCATCTCCAACATCTTGGGGTCTCCAAGGCAATCCAGGCTTCAACTTCATAGCTTCACACAATGGCCTCTCTAGGCCTGCATTCAGGGACACCCCTGACACATACCTGGGCTCAGCAGCTTCCTTTAGTCTCAGGGGGAATGTCCGTAGCCCCTTTCTTCTATTCTTAACTCTGAAGCCAGAACCATGGCCGAAGCTGCCAAGTTCTGCTGCTTGCTGGGGCTAGAATGTGGCCTTCTCGTTCAATCACATTTTCATTAGCTTTCTGTTTTCCATGGTTTCCTTCACTGCCTAAGCTTGACTGTCTTTGAACTTGCTCTGTAGACCAGGGCTGGCCTTAAAGTCAGAGATCCACTAGCCTCTGCCTTCTGAGTCCTAGGATAAAAGGTGCGTACTACCAAACCCAGATCTAAGCTTTTCTTTAATTTCTGTTCACAAATTGGAAACTGAAATGAGTGGGATCATGCCCTGAGGTCCTCAGTCCCCTTAATCCATTTTTTTTTTTTTTTTTTTTTTTGAGACAGGGTTTCTCTGTGTAGCTTTGCACCTTTCCTGGAACTCACTTGGTAGCCCAGGCTGGCCTTGAACTCACAAAGATCTGCCTACCTCTGCCTCCCTAGTGCTGGGATTACAGGCATGAGCCACCACTGCCCGGCCCATTTCTTAATCTGTTCATCTCCTTGAACACAGGTTTTAGCCCTATTCCACTTTCTGGTGCTCCTTTCCTCCTCAGCTTGCTCCTTTTCATTATAAATCTTTATAAGCATGAACACTAGTAACCACATGACAGAGTCTATACTAGACTGTTTTGAGATTTCCTCTGCCAAAAGAAATTAATCCAAATCTTTTCATTTTAGGCAGACTCTTTGGACAAGGACTAAAAGCAGCCATTTTCTTCACCGAAATATTACAAGAAAGATCTTAAGCAACATACTAAAATTCTTCTCTGAAACCTCTTGAACCAGTGTCCCGCAGTTCAAATCACTCTTAGCATCTCTGTCTTCCATGCTCCTACTAGTATGGCCCTTTAAGCAGTGCTTAAAGCATTTCATTGCTTTCATAACCCAAAGTATCAAAGTCCAAATTCCTCAAAACAAAGGCATGGCATCACAGCAATACCCCAGTTCCTGGTACCAACTTCTGTCTTAGTTAGGGTTTCTATTGCTGTGAAGAGACAACGTGACCATGGCAACTCATATAAAGGAAAACATTTAATGGGGTGGCTTACAGTTTCAGAGGTTTAGTCCATTATCATCATGGTGGGACATTGTAGCATGGACAAAAGGAGGGGAAGGCCTAGAATGTGCTGGAACACTATGCCTAGTGATGTGCATCTATTTCTTAAAGATTGCATGCACATGCATATTTTATATGTGTGTATGTGTGTGTATGTGTGTGTGTGTGTGTGTGTGTGTGTGTGTGTGTCTACTGACTAAAAAGGCTATTGAAGTGCTGTGGAATATTATTTTAACTAGGCAAAGATGTGTTACATTTGTTTATGCTGTGGAATATTACTTTAAGTATGTGAAGGTGTGTTACATTTGTTTCTGCTGCCTTTGTTAATGATATAAAGATGTTTCACATTTGTTTATTCTGCCTTTGTTTAATTATTTAAAGATGTGTTACTATTTCCACCTTGCCTACCTAGATGCCTGATTGATCTAATAAAAAGCTGAAAGGCCAATAGCTAGGCAGAATAGGGATAGGCGGGGCTGGTGGGCGCAGAGAATCGTTAGGAGGAGAAATCCAGGCTTGGAGAACAAGGAGAAGAGAACAAGGGAGAAAGAGAACAGAGACACACCTGAGGCCAGAAGCCAGGCAGCTGCCAGCAGACACAAGAAGCAGGAAAGCAGGACATACAGAAAGAAACAAAGGTAAAAAGCTCCAAGGCAAAACGTAGATAAAGAGAAACAGATTAAAAGAAGAGCTGAGCTAAGGCCAAGCATTCATAACTAATAATAAGTCTCGGTCTGTAGGCGCCATGTTGGGCTGCGAAGGTGGCAAAAAGAAGCCCCCAAAACAGCCCAAGAAGCAGGCCAAGGAGATGGACGAGGAAGATAAGGCTTTCAAGCAGAAACAGAAAGAGGAGCAGAAGAAACTCGGGGAGCTAAAAGCCAAGGCCGCGGGCAAGGGACTCCCGGCCCCAGGTGGAATTAAGAAGTCTGGCAAAAAGTAAGCTGTTCCTCATATTTGAGATGATGGTGACCCTCTTCCATTCCTATTTAAACATCTGGATTCCCTGCCATAACATCTTTGCCACCTACAGCTAGAATGAAGTGTTACCCTGGAGCCTGTTGTACATTGTAATAAACTTTTGTTTAAAAATTATAATAATAAATAATACAATGGCTAAAAAAAGTCTCCATGTCATGATTTGGGAGCTGGTTGATGGCCCAAAAGAAAAAGACTGCTACAAGGAAGATCCCCCATCACGCAATCATCTGCTCTTCTTATACTGTCACGTTATGAATTTTCTCAACAAGATGATTGGCACTTCAGCTGTGATGATATGACGATTGAAAGAACCCAGAATAAGCAGAGTGAGGAGATTCTCCTCTCCAAGTTTATAAATGCAGGAGGAAAATTTCCAATGCTCTGGTCACCGCAGAGACAGGTGGCTGCTTTATTGCCACATCCAAGTAAATCACACCCATGAGTTCCATCCGAAACTGTCAGAGCTGCAAAAACAATTGGACAGAAGGACTTGCCATTATATATGAATTAAATATTCATCTCTTAATAGTCAGTTTACTAGCACTGAAAGGTTGGTAATAGACTGGCTTAGTGTGAATGAACTATAGCGATGATTTGATGTGACCCACTTACTGCAATTCTCAATGCTTTAATTCTGGGCAGATTTACACAGTTTATAGGAGACGATATTAGAAGACAATTATAAGATCTAATGGCATGAGACAATAACATTTATTTCTTGTGCATATGTTTACTGCTCAGTTGGTGTTCAGCTAGTTCATTTCATGGGCAAAGAGTGCACTTGGGTTTTGTATGAATGTTGCCTCCTGCCTTGGGTCACAGGGTCTTCCAAGCAACACAGATGACAAACCCATCTGCAAAGACCCAGGTCTCAATTTTGCACATGTTACTTATGCTGACATCTCATTGGTCAAGTAAGTCACATTGTCACATCCAGCACTGAGATGATATGGAAGTATATGCCTCCCAACACCTCCATGGAAGAGGGACATTTGAAAGGAGATATTAGATTTGAGTTAGTTCATAGACACTGATGTCATGATCACTGAGTTTGTAATCATGGTTATCCAAGGTCTGTCCTCACTGTGCCTTTCTAGGTCTCTCTCACACTATTCTTTTCCACCACAGCAGAGAGAAGCTTCTCTTGACAAGGTGGAGGGTAGCACTAATCTATGTGCATAAATATATTCAAAAGTTTGTTTGGCAACATGTCCATTTAGCAAAACTATATATGAGCAGGCTGCCTCACAGGGTCTATAACCTCTCTAGCCATGGGCTTTTTACCAGGCCTTTAGTACCAGACATGAATTCCTTTCTGCAGAGCAGGGCTCAAATCCAGTTCAAATGCAGATAGTTACCCCTGTGACCTTTGTACCACTATTGCACTTGTGGGCCCATGTTGCTTGGCCAGTCAGGATTTGGCATTTGGGATTTGCTGCTGAGGGATACCATTGATAACTTTTCCCCCCAGAGAAAGCCAATCAATAGAGAGAAAGTTTCTGGTTAATTCCAGCTTGATTTCTCTGTGTCCAACAATCAAAGTAAGTTGTGTCTTCAGCAATAAGGTCTTACCATCTGGTTCTTGTGGCCAATCAAGTACAATGACAATAGCCTGTGTTTGGGGTGGGGGGGGAGGGGAGCTGGTACTGAGATTTTTATTTAATAACCATGGGGGAAAATTTACCCATGCAGGGTACCTTTGTTAAAACTTCTTTATTATTTTATCTTTCAGTTAGCCTACAAAGTAGTGGGTTTCCATACATCCTTAGATTTGACTAATCTATTCCAATCCCCTTTTCTCTCCGGTCTGCCCCCCACCCCAACCTCTGATTAAGTTTTTTACTAACTGACTCCCACCCGCATAGCATATGTGTTCTGCCATCCCCTCGTCCCTTAATACCTCTTCCCTTCCCCACTCATGAGTCTTCTCTAGCTTTCTGACCTTTACAGATGCTCCAAATTAAAGATACAACTTTGAAATTTCAAAGCTGGGACCACATATAAAAAAGAACATTCATCATTTGTCTTTCTGGGCCTGGGTTACTTCACTTAGTATAATATTTTCCAGTTCCTTTCATTTTCTTGTAAATTTCATCCTTCTTTATAGCTGAATAAAATTTCCTTGTGTAAACACACCACATTTTCATTATCTATTCATCAGTTGATGACCATCGAGACTGATTCCATTTCCTAGCTATCACAATCCCATTGTGATCAGATAGAATACAAGGAACTATTTCAGCTTTCTCTATTTGCTAAGACTTGATTTGTGCCCTAATAGATGACCTATTTTGGAGAAAGTCTCATGGGCTGCTGAAAGAAATGTGTGCTCTTCAGGATGATGGGACATCTGTAGAAATCTGTTAAGTTCTTTTGGTCTACGATGCCCTTTAACTCAGGTATCTCTCTGTTTATTGTTTGTCAGGATGGCCTGCCAACTGCTGAGAACAGAATGTTAAAGTTACTCATTGCTACTGTCCTAGGGTTGACCTGTGACTTTACCTCGATCGGTACATTTTAAATTAAATTTTATGTTATGGGTGTTTTGTCTGCATGTCTGTCCATCATGTCTGGTGCCAGTGGAGGTCAGAAGAGGGCATTAGATCTCTGTGGGACTGGAGTTACAGATAGTTGTGAGCCTCTTTGTGGGTGTTGGACCTTGAAACTTAGTTCTCTAAAGAGAAGCCAGTTCTCTTATCACCTAAGCCTTCTCTCCAGCCCCAGACTTGTGTCTTTTAATTGGACAAATTAACATAAATATTTAGATTTATTGCTGGTTCCTGCTATTTTGTTGGCTCTTCTGGGGCTTGAGTCTCTGTTCTTCCTCGTTTAGTGTTAATTCTAATTAGTGTGAATTTTAACACCATTTATTCTTTCCTGTGACTTCATGGATGCATTTGAGTTTCTTTCCAGTCTGCAGTATACTTTAAAAAATCTGGCCGGGTAGTGGTGGCGCACGCCTGTAATCCCAGCACTTTGGAGGCAGAGGCAGGTAGATCTCTGTGAGTTCGAGGCCAGCCTGGTCTACAGAGCTAGTGCAGGACAGGCTCCAAAGCTACAGAGAAACCCTGTCTCGAAAAAAAAAAAAAAAATCTGTAGATCTGGCTTAGCAGTCATAAATTCCTTTAGCCGATTTTTATCATAGAAGGTTATTCCCCCCACTTCAATTACAATTGAAGCTTTGTTGGGTATAGTAATCTGGATTGGCCATTGGTATCTTTCAGAATTTTTAAAAAACTTATTTATTTTTATTTCATGCACATTAATGTTTTGACTGCATGTATTTCTGTGTGAAGGTGTCAAATCCCCTGAAACTGGAGCTACAGGCAGTTGTGAGCTGCCATTTCTGTACTGGGAATCGAACCTCGGTCCTCTGACAGAGCAGCTAATGCTCTTAACCACTGAGCCTTCTCTCCAGCCCCTATCTTTCAGAATTTGAAGTGCATTACCCCAAGCTCTTTGGCTTTTAAAGTTTCAGTTGAATAACCTGCCATTATTCTTTACATGTGACTTGATGTTTCTTTCTGTCAGCTTTCAATGTACTTTCTTTGTTCTGTATATTTAGTGTTTTAATTATAATACGATGAGGGGAGGTAGTTTTCTGGTTTTGTCTGATTGTTCTTTAAAGCCACCTGTGTCTGGATTGCATCTATTTTCCTAATTTTAGAAATTTTCTGTTGTGATTATTTTGAAAATTTCTTCCTTGTCTTTATATCTGTGTTTCTCAACTTGTAGGTTGAGACCCTTTGTGGGGGTCAGATGACCTTTTCACAGTGGCTGCATATCAGATAACATGCATATCAGATATTTATTTACATTACAATTCAGAACAGTAGCAAAATCACAATTGTGGAGTAGCAATGAAAATAATTCTATGGTTGGGGTCATACAACATGAGGCACTGTGTCAAAGGGTTGAAGTATTAGGAAGGTTGAGAACCACTGCTCTAGAGCAAGATGCTGTAACTACAGCTGCTGCTCCTCCACTCCTCTTTCTCCCCCTCAATCCTCTTCTTCCACCTTCTCTTCCTGATCCCCTTCTTTATCTACTAACCTGCACATTTAATCTTTTTAAAACGTAAGGTGTAGCCTGGGATTCCCACTGGTATCTTCCTATTATTTTATCTTTGTCCATGTTGGGTTGTTCCAACCTCCACCTTATCTGCCAGCTCAGATATTCTGTCCTCTCCTTGAGTTATTGTGTTGGTGAGGCTTTCCACAGAACTTTTTATTTGACTCATGTGTTTTTTATTTCTTGCCTTTCAGATATTTTTTTTTGGTATTTCTATTTCTTTGTTGAATTCTTCTTTCACACACCCATTGCCTTCCTTATTTTGTTTATTAGTTTGGGTACTTGAACACACTTACAATGATTATTTTGACTTCTCTGTCTGGTATTTCATCCTCACTCACTTTCACTAGATTGCCATTGCAGTAGGGTTAGTAAATATTTGGAATTTTTGCATTGCCGAGTGGTTGTTCATGTTTCTTATGATATTGCTTTGAAATTTTCAAATCTGGTGTTTCTTATTTGCTTGGTTTATTTTTTTATTTTGACTTGTTTTCCGAGTAGTTCAGGCTAGCCTTGAACTCACAGAGATCTGCTTGTTTTTCCTTTCCAAGTGCTGGGACTAAAGGTGTGCACCGTCAGTCCTGCCCTTGGCTTATCAGCTCTATTCTTTCAGTTGAAGTATTTGCAGTGTTCAAGTGTACTTGGATTTGGTAGCATTGAGTATGTAGTTTAGGAAATAATTCCTCAGACCCTCGCTTTGGGTGCCTGGTGTAAACTCAGCATGTTCTTTGAGTAGGATATTAACTAAGAGAGCAACTGCAGCTGTTTGCTATTCCCTCTGTGCCTTTGTCCTGCCAGCCAATTAACAGTGACCTTTGATTTTAATAACTGTCTCGGGTAGTATGGCGTATACTTGGATTTTGGTTACTAAGATTAGGAATGGGAGGGGAATAAGATGGATAAGCATAGGATTAAATATTAGCTCAACTCTAAAAATAAAAAAATAAACCTGAGGTGTGTAAAGTAGTGAAGAGAAGAAAATAGAATCCTGGTAGGGTGCACAGACTTTAGAGACTGTAAGGCTGAAGAAGATTAGAACTAAGAAGTAAAAGAAGAGAGGATAAGTGCTGTGGATATCTCTCTGTACAAATAAAATGCTGTTTGGCCAGTGGCTAGGCAGGAAGTATAGGCGGGGCAAGAGAGAAGAGAATTCTGGGAAGTAGAAGGCTGAGGGAGACACCGCCAGCCGCCGCCATGAGAAGCAACATGTAAAGACACTGGTAAGCCACAAGCCATGTGGCAAAGTATAGATGAGCAGAAATGGGTTAATTTAAGATAGAAAAAGTAGATAACAAGAAGCCTGCCACAGCCATACAGTTTGTAAACAATGTAAGTTTCTGTGTGCTTTCTTGGTTGGGTCTGAGCGATTGTGGGACTGGCGGGTAAGAGAGATTTGTCCTGACTGGGACAGGCAGGAAAATTCTAACTACAAATGGCGTCCAACGTGTTGACAAGAATTTCCACCTAAAACCTGAGAAAAAAGATTCTAACACGGAGCTAAAACCAGCTTCCTAATTGTCTCTCTCAAGTTAGCGGCAGCCTGCCGGTTTCAGCTACTATGGCGGGTTCCTGGCGTGTGTGTCTGACCTGCAGTGCGGCGGGAATGAGGAATCTATAAGTGACACTTTACTCTGCTGCGTGGTGGATTTAGCCTTTGCTAGTTAAAAAAAAAAAAAAAAAAAAAAAAAAAGATTTCTGGGCTATGCACTGCTTTGATAGAACTGCTTCTGATAGTTGATGGTACACATGGCTCCAGACCCAGAGCTGGTGGTAAACTGTACCACTGCCATGTTGGAAAGCCGAGGTAGGTGGAGCCAGCAGCCACAGCAGTGTTTCAGTCTTACAAAGATGGATATTACACAGAGAATCTGGTTTGTCTTGTCTTTGAGATTTTTAACTGCAGAAAAAGATTTGATCAGAAAAGCTGTTGAGTTAAACAAATATGTAAATTTTAAAGGTATCTTGACTTCAAATTTTGGATATAAGGATATGTTGCTTTGGAAAAGAGTCTCTGCTTTTGTTTCCATAGAAAGCCAGAGGCTGTGGATTTGTTCCAGATTAAGATACATCAGGTTTGATCAGCCAAGACCACCTGAAAGGTCTCCGATGACACCATGGCCCAGATGATCCAACATCCAGAATGGTTTCAAGGCAACTGACTCAGAGGTTCACCCTCATAGACTATTCCATAATCCTAAAATTTTATTTGTGTCCCCATAAGATACAGCGCCCCCCTCCAGCAGGAAGTAGTAAGAGAAACTATGCCCACATTCCCAAAATTATCAAGCTGGCTTTGGAGATGGAATTGGCTCACTCCTTCTCTAAACCCAGACATATTGCTAAAAGAAAAGGTTAAGAGATTCTTGTGTCCCAAATCAGAAGAGCCCTTTGGTGTGGGACAGAGAAAAACCAATATTTTTCTTTAAAGCAGGTTGATTATAAATGAGATCTCTTTCTAAAGAAGAAAGGGGGATATGATATAGATATAATAGGACGAAAGGGTAGATTAAGGAACTTACTTCTAAAGAGCAACAACTTGTTTAAAATGTTTTACATTGGTATAGATTTTAGTCTATTGATACAAACTTAAAGTTAATTTTGTTATACTGTGTGTATATTTCTAATCATGTTTAAGGTATTGTGTTTGTATAGCTCATTTTAAATTGAAATAATTAAAAATAAAATAATAATTAGTCATCTATGATAATCATACTCGTAGCCATGTTAGTTAAGTCTTCTAGATATACATAGACATATTTCAGATAGATAGGTAATCTTCAATTACTTCAAAGACCTACAGAATATGGCATTTAAAATACTTTTAAAATTTAGACTTTCTGGACAGTGAGACATGTCTGTTCCTGGCAGCACTGATTTACTTCAGAGAGGAGGATGGGCATTGAAGACACTTCATATGGAGTTTATCTTCACCTTGGCAAAAATAGCCATTTGGGCAAGAAACTGTTCTTGCCTGGACTGCTCGATCAACTGGACATGCAGGACCCATAGAAAGGTGACCACTGAACTTTGCTTTCAAAATGGTCCTTCACGTTCCTGCTTCACAGAGGCAACTGCCAGACATTCTACAGGACACTGAGAGAAATGACTGAGAGACTCTAGCCCTGTGGGCTGAAGACAAATGCCCCAACTTTACAAAGGAACATTAGGTGACTGTTCAGGCTGCCAGCTGTGTCTGTCTACCCTGCAAGACTCCCGAAAGTTGCTTGCATCCTTCTCCCGGTTCTCAGGTAATATTATATCCTTCTGAGGTCTTTGATGTGGTTGAAGGCTAGATAGTCATAATTTCCTCAGTTATGATAAAAGATAAGTTAGATATAAAACCTTAGACTCAAAAAATAAGATAGGATATCTTCTTTAATATTGTAACTGTAATTCTTGCTAGATAATTGTTTTGTTATATGTAATTTTACTATGTAAAAGTTAAAACCTTCCTTAAAAAAAAAAAAAGAAAAGGGGAAGTGCTGTGGATATCTCTCTGTACAAATAAAATGCTGTTTGGCCAGTGGCTAGGCAGGAAGTATAGGCGGGGCAAGAGAGAAGAGAATTCTGGGAAGTAGAAGGCTGAGGGAGACACCGCCAGCCGCCGCCATGAGAAGCAACATGTAAAGACACTGGTAAGCCACAAGCCATGTGGCAAAGTATAGACTAACAGAAATGGGTTAATTTAAGATAGAAAAAGTAGATAACAAGAAGCCTGCCACAGCCATACAGTTTGTAAACAATGTAAGTTTCTGTGTGCTTTCTTGGTTGGGTCTGAGCGATTGTGGGACTGGCGGGTAAGAGAGATTTGTCCTGACTGGGACAGGCAGGAAAATTCTAACTACAGATAAGAATGAGAAAAAGAATACAAGACTCTGGAATAAAAGGGGAGCATGTGAGATGTGCCTGGAGAGTATGGTAAGGATGCCCTGAAGGAGGAACATCTGCAGTCCTAAATCCTAGCTGAGCAATATGCAAGAAACAAATCCACCATGAGACACGCATGCAGAGTAGAAGGGAAATAAGGCATACTTAAGGAATGGATTGCTAGCATAGCTGTGCTGAGCCAACAGGTCAAGGGCTCCGATCATCCTGTTCTACTAGGTTCCATGTGGTGCCGTGTGGCAGAAGGAAGATCAGGACTTACTAGTCTCTGTAGCCTCAAGGGGCTGTATGGGGGTAGGGGATGTCATGTGTTTTCCTGGTAGTTCCCTCAGATTTGTATTCTTGACCACAGCCTTTCTTGGTCCTGAGGTCTGGTGTATGTGAGGAACAGCATTTCTCTTGCCTATATATTTCTTTTCAAAATTTATTTATTATGCAAAGTGTGTGCACATGTGTGCACATGAACCACTGTGCTCACGTGATGGTCAGAGGGCAACTTGCAGGAATCAGCTAGCTTCCTTCCACCCTGTGAGTCCTGGGGATTGAACCCAGGTCCTCAGCCGTCAAGTACCTGTGCTCACTGTGCCATCATGTTAGCCCTCCCTGCTGCTTTCTAAATCATGTAACCTGCTTTCAAAGGTCTAATATATACATGTATTCCTTGAAAGTAGATTAACTGTGCCACCTACATCCATCTTGTATTTTATCTTTGTGCCTATGATTGAGCCATCTCCATAGTGTGACCTTGTGCTGGTTAGCTTTCGTCAACGTGACACAAAGTCGGGTCACCTGGGAAGAGGAAACTGTGACTGACAAAACAGCTCTATGAGAGTGGCTCATAGACAAGACGGTGGGCATTGTCTTGATTACGGACTGATATGGGAGGGCCAGCCCACTGTGGGCTGTGCCACCCTTGGGCAGGTGGTTCTAAATTGTATAAAGTGCAGGCTGAGCAAGCCATGGGGAACAAGGGAGTCAGCAGGGTTCCCCCACAGCCTCTGCTTCAGTTCCTGCCTGCAGGTTCCTGCCTTGAGTTCCTGTCCTGACTTCCCTTCATGATGGACTGTGATCTGGACATATAAGCCAAATAAACCTTCTCCTCCCCACATTTGGTCATAGTGTTTTGACAGCAATAGAAAGCAAAGTAGGACAGACCCCACCAGACCCTCTATGTCTTTACCCATTCATTACAACATCCTAAAGACGCCACTTCTAGACTTCCACAACCAGAACTGACCTGAATCTACTTTGTGCAACTGTATGATATAATCCTTCCTTCCTTTACTAATTCATAATCCATATGTATAAAGCACCTACTATGTGTCACAGTGCTGGAATTCAATCTTAACATTCATAGTCTATTGAGAGGGATTAATCAAATAATACTCTTCTTTTTCTTTTCATTTTTTTTTTCTCTTTTTGAGAAAGGGTTTTACTATGTAGACCAGGCTAGCCTGGAACTCTGTAGACCAGGTTGGCCTGGAACTCAGGGATCTGCCTGCCTCTGCCTCCTGAGTCTTGGGATAGATTTAAAAAAATGCATTCCACCATTCTTCTTATGTGTGTACTTGTTTCCCATTAGCTTCTACTACCCATCCTAGTTATCACTCTCCAAGAAGGGAAAGAAAATGGATCTAGAGGTTGAGGCAGGAAGACTGCAAGTTCAAGCCTTGCCTGGGCCACAGAGTTCAGTGCCAGGCTGGACAACTGAGTGAGACCTGTCTCAAAATAAAAAAATAAAACACAATGAATAGTTCAGTGGTAGTGCATTTGGCCTCCTTGCCTTGTTATCTGCAGGCGTCTTTGACCCCAGCACAACGCCCTTCAGTTAAACAATGTTTACTGAACGGCTGTAACTGGCAGAGTTTTATTGACTGACTACCTTCCCTCAGGTGAGGCAATCAAAGAAAGGATGTTGCAATAACTGCTGCACAACAATTCATTTGAACTCACAGCACACATTTTTTTTTTTTTTTTTTTTTTTGTGGTTGTTTTGTTTTAGTTTTTTCTAAACAGGGCTCATACTGTGTAGCCCTGGCTGTCCTGTAACTCATTCTGTAAATTCGGCTGGCCTCAAATTCAGAGATTCACCTGCCTCTGCCTCCTGAGCACTGGGATTAAAGGTGGGCACCACCACACCTGGCTCCTCACAGCACACATTTAAAAGTATGCTCACGTATCTTCATAACTGGAGTGCTGGGGACAAGAACATCCAAGATGCAAATGGAGTACCTGCCGTATTGGAAATGCAAATGTGGGACAATGTGGGGTGGTGTGAATTTTAGGACTCTGGGTTTCAGATGTCTGGTCTGCAGGCTGCACATCCCGCATAGATAAAGGCTAATCTCCATCTCATCCATCTTCATTTGCCTTCTGTGGATAAATATTTAGGCATTTTAGAAATATTTCCAAATGCCACAATCACTCTGTGTTTCCTAGGCCCAGTAGCCTTTCCTTCACATTCTCTTTATTAAGTCTTCAGGTCTATGAAGTAAATTATAACTATAATATCATATTGTATTATATTTATTATATTAGGAAGCTGCTCATTATTTTCCCAACTCTAACTCAGTTAGCCATTTGTTACAGGTGGCCTATACAGTGGCTGTCACATGCCAGCAATTACCAAGAGAAATAAGAGAGTAGGACCAGAACTAGATATACACACACATATATATTAATATTTAATATTATATGTCCTTGAAGTGAAGGGAGCGCCTAATTGCGAAGCATTCAACAGAATTTTATCTAGCCAGTCATGGAAAGCTCCAGAAATAGCCTTTCTTTCATACACAAGGGACAGACTACTGAGGTCATGGAGCAAAGGTTCTGGGAGAGAAAATGAGTAAATATGTAATTCTGTTTGCATTTGCTGTCTCCACGATGAAGAGAAATCAATAGGTTTACAGAATATGGTAACTGTTCTTTTAAATGAGGGTTTTCTGAACGATGGTTTTCTACCGTAGAGGAGCTGATGATTCCCAATAAGTGATTTCTTCTTCAGGGAGCTGTATATGCTTAATTAAGGTTGTGCTGGGTCGGCACCACACTGAGGAAGCAGAGAAATTCACTGTCAAATTCCACTCACCTCAAAAAGTCAGAGGTAAATGTAAGCACCTGAAATTCAAAGCTGGCTTCATTCAGAACTTCTCTATGACGGGTTGATTTGTTAGAGGAAGTGGGTTGGATGTCCTGGGGGTTATAACATTGAAAAAAAAAGTTCAAAAAGAATGAGCTCGAAGTGTGCCATTCTTAAGTAAAACCTTACCTAATGAGGTGGGCCTGTGAGGACGACTGCTCTATTAATTTTCGCCTGGCCTTCTCATTCATTCTCTTTTCCACAGAAGAATGAACCGGGTTACAATGTAACCACTCTCCATTTAAAATGACACTTATTCAACAGCAGGCCTGCCTCCTGAGTTCACTTCTTCCTAGTCCCTTACACGTCCAGCGCATTTTCCCACGAGTTCTACAGAGAGCGTTTCTTCATGGTGCGCTTGAATGCTTTATTCTACTCTAATTTAAGTGTGTCAAACTATGCCACTTCAAATCGTTTCCCCAGGAGTTTCCTGTAGTCTGAAAAATATCTTCATTAAGAAACCCTGTAGTATTTAGCTTATTTTAAAATGCTGTTCGATCTGACATCAAAAATAGGCTGTTCCCTCAACTATTAGGTTTGACTGTAGAAATTTATTCCAGAAGGTAGCAGGCATGACAACAAGAAAGGAGGGCACCTTTTCTTCAGAAAACCCACAATTTGTAGTCTAGTTGTAATGAACACATTCAAGTTTCTATTGGCAGTGTTGCAGGCATGCCTCAGTGGTTAAGAGCCATGGTACTCCTTCAGAGGACCAAGTTTGGTTTCCAGCACCCACATGGTGGCTCACAACCATCTGTAACTCCAGTTTTAGGGAACACGTTGCTGTCTTCTGGCCTTCGTTGGTACCAGGCACATACATGGTACCCAGACATACGTGCAACAAAACACTCACACACATAAAAATAAGTTAATAATCTTAAAAAATCTAATTGGCTTGACATCTTTTGCTGTAGACAGATCTCTCTTACTCTACCAGTTTTGAAGTTTGGGTCAGAGAAAAGCAGGGGGGTGAAGGTTTTAAAGTATAGAATACACTTTTCCCCACATTATATATATTTTTCACACACACAGACATGCATGTATAGTAACACTGTGGGGAGGGGGAACATCCATCTAGTATGGTTACAACTGGAGAAACCAGGGAAACTACAGTAACGCACATGTGACCTTTAGCTTTTCTTCCTTTTGAGGATGGTGAACTGGGCAGGAATCTTGCTGAGAAGTCAGGGCGTGGGCTTTGAACCGTTGTGAATTTCAGCCATGGAGCTGGTGAGATGGCTCTGTGAGTAAAGACTCTTTCTGTCCAGACTCGTGACCTGAGTTCAATCTCTGGACATGTGGAAGGAGAGAACCAACTCCTACAAGTTGTCCTTTGACCGCTCACATGAGCGTGCCTCCCTCCCTCCAACACAATAAATATATAAGTAGCATAGAAAAAGAAAATTAAAAAAATTTCCTCCTTTAATCTTTGCTCAGCATGCATGAAGTCCTGGATTTAATTCCCAGCAAGGCCTAAAACTGGGTTTGGTGGCACAAACCTAAGATCCTAGCAGTTTCTGAAGGTAGAGGTAGGAAGATCAGGAGTTCAAGGTCATCTCCCACTACATAATGGAGGTCATCCAGGGACACATAAAACCCTGGTCTTAAAAAAAAATACTAAAACCTAAAAACATCAACAAAACTAAATTATTTCACAAGAGTTATCATCATTAAGCACTGTACTTTGATTTTACTTATTTTCCATTTTTTTTCTATGTGTTTTTTCACGTCTTGGTTATGTGACTACGTGTGTGTGTGTGTGTGTGTGTGTGTGTGTGTGTGTGTGTGTGTGTGTGTAGAAGCATGAGGCTGATATTGGGAAGCATCCTTGATCTCTCGTCCAACCTATTCATTGAGTCAGGGTCCCTCAGTCAAATCCAGAGCACCTCCATATCCACGAGATGCCTTCCCAGTTAATTAATCTCAAAACTAACCCCCCCCAAAAAAACTCAAACCAAAACTAAAACCAAAACAAACCCAGAAAACAAACAAACAAAAACCCCAACAGAAAACAACAAACCAAGCCAAAACCAACCAAGCAAAAACAAACAAACAAACAAAAAACCCTAAAGGTCATCCTGGTATTCTTGTAATAGATTGGTTTCTTCCTTTTTCATGGTACCTCATAGATGTTTATCCCTTCAATGCTATTGTATAGGTGTGTGTGTGTGTGTGTGTGTGTGTGTGTGTGTGTGTGTGTGTGAATGTCTAGTCTCTAGTCAGTCTGCTCTGGGGATATCCTGTGTCTGCCTTCTGAGACTGGAGTTACAGGAGGACCCCCGTGCCCACCCAGCTTTTAAATGGGTTCTAGGGATCCGAAGCCCCGGTCTTCACTCTTGTATGGCAAGCACTCTGACCACTGAACCATCTCTCCAGCCCCTGCACTTTAATTTTAATAACTTAATTGGCGTGACAAAGGAGGTGAAGGTTGCCAGAGCCAGTATGCCCTCTACGCCAGTGTCTGTGGAGGGTGGCGAGAGGCTCAGCAGTACAGTGATAACTTACTGGTCGTCAGGGCTCCTTCCAACTGCGGCTGCCACAGGGCCAGGATTCCTGCTGCTGGCTCTCACGGTGCTGGATAGCACCCAGCAGCTCTCCTTGCAAAAGCAGAGCACTCCTATGGAGCCCCCAGGAGACACACAAATGGAGCAGCTGATGTATTTTCTCTACTTAGGAAGTGTTAATTAAAACTACATGTGGTTTGAAATGTTTGCTGTTCTTTCTCTTCTGAAACCCTCACAATTTGCTTTGCACAAAAGTCTGAGGTCTCTGTGGAAGTCACTGAGAAGATAGCTTTAGCGAAAAATTCAGTTTCCCTTTAGTATAGGATGGTTTAAGGTGCAAAAGGCCAGGGCCGAGTTTATCAGGTCATTTGCTAGAAGTAGCACATCTCTGGGCACCACCAACTGCTTTATGTCATACTTTAAGCTTTGAAAATTTGAAATTAAAATATAAACAAGTTGTACAAAACAAAAACATGTTGCCTAAATAATGACTGATGTAGCCGCACCCTGCAACCCAATCCTGCCCTGCATCCCAAAGCTTCTGCTCCACCCTCCATCTTCCCTCAGAGACAACTACAGACATCTCTTACTTTTCTTTAGAGTTTTAACACTAGGCACACATTGTCAAACTCGGCAGTTAAATGTTTTTCTGCTTTGAATTTTATAGAAAACGAGATCATGTAGTGTGAATACTTCCGTGACTGGCTCCTATGTTCAACACATTTGCCAAAATTATCTAGATTTCTAACGAAATTGTGCTTTTTTTTTTCTACACTGGTTTACAATCTTTCATTATGAATGAGTCTATAATCCATTTGTTCAATTTACTGTTAATAGGCACCTGAATGTTTCAGTCTGAGAATAGAACAAATAAATACAAGAGCTCTCTCTTCAGGGCTGGAAATTCGGCTCTGCTGAGCATCTGCTTAGCATGTGTCAAGGCCCTGTGTTCAATCCCCAGCACTGTAGACAAACGAACCAAGAATCCGTCAAAACCAAGGACAAAAGCATGTGGAAAGTGTCCCTTGGTGTTCCTGTGTACACAGTCATGCACACCTACACTGCAGTGCTTATTCATTTCTAGAGATGCTAGGTATTACCAAACTATTTTATTTCTCTTTTTTAAAATAATAAATGTACTTATTTATTTTACTAAGCACTTCCTCATGTATTAAGGCTGGGCAAGGTGACCCAGGATGAGGGGTAGGGTTCCAAAAGCCAGCAAAAGAGTTAGGGACAGGCCCTGTTCCCAGTGTCTTCCACAAGAGGACCAAGCTACACAGCTGTAACTGATATGCAGAGGGCCTAGATCAGTCCCATGCAGGCTCCCTGATCGTCGATTTAGTCTCTGAGAGCTCAGGTTAGTTGATTCTGCGGGTTTTCTTGTGGTGTCCTTGACCCCTCTGGCTCCTGCCATCCTTTCTGCCGGTCTTCTGCAGGATTCCCTGAACTCCACCAAATGTTTGGCTGTGGGTCTCTGCATCTGTTTCCATCAGTTGCATTTTTTAAGCAACTGTACTATTTATTATTTTATTTATTGATTGATTTTTTTGAAATTAAGTCTCACCCTATAGCTCAGGCTGACTTGAATTAACAGCAATCCTCCTACCTCAACCTCCTCAGTGTTGCCTGTCTCCCTTCCTTCCTTCCTTCCTTCCTCCCTCCCTCCCTCTCTCCCTCCATTCCTTCTTCCTTCCCTCTCTTCCTTTCTTGCTTTCTCTCTCCCTCCTTCCCCCCCCCCCTCTTTCTCTTTTTCTGAATTAGCAGTTCTCTTTCTATGCTGGCTGGGACCTTCAATTCTCTCTCTCTCTCTCTCTCTCTCTCTCTCTCTCTCTCTCTCTCTCTGTCTTTCTCTGTCTGTCTGTCTGTCTCTGCATTAGCAGGTCTCTTTCTATGCTGGCTGGGACCTTCAATCCCAGGTTGAATGCAGCACTGATTACGGATAGACACCTTGCAGATCTCGATGGGAAAGTATCCACCCATTTGTTGCTGTGTATTTCATGTTGATACCCTGTCAAAATCAACAACTCCCCTTCCATCGAGTTTGCAATGTACTTCATAACACACAGCATCACGGTGTTCTCTTCATTTGTTCATCACTTGGCATCGCTGTTACACCATTAATATCACAAATTGTTTGGATTGACTTTTGCAATGAAGTCAGATTTTTTTTTATATATATTTTGCTAAATTTGATTTTCTAGGATTTTGTTTAGGATTTTCCAGTCTGTACTCTGAGAGATGCTGGCATGGACTTCATCCTTCCCATAATGTTTCTGTGATCTTTTCTTTTCTTTTTTTTTGTATTTTTGTTTTTTGAGACAGGGTTTCTCTGTGTAGTTTCGCACCTTTCCTGGAACTTACTTGGTAGCCCAGGCTGGCCTCGAACTCACAGAGATCCGCACGGCTCTGTGGTGTTTTCATATCAAGGTTATGAAGTTCACTCAGAAATAATGAGAAATAGACTTCGGTCTGCTGTTCTCTAGAAAAGTCTGTTTAAACATTCGGGGGAATTCACCAGCAGGGCCATCTGGGCCCATTGCTTTCTCTGTGGGATGGAATTTTTTGAGAACATGGCTTCTTTAATAGACATTTAGATTATCTGTTCCTGTGGTAGCTTTGAAGACTTGTGTTTTCATCTGTATCACCTAAAATTTAAAATTTATTGGCATATTTTTTTCCGATTTCCTCTTGTGGTCATTAGAATGTCCTTGTGATCTAAGTAGAAGTCAGAAAGTGAGGGTTCTTGGGGCAAATCTTGCCCAAGTATGTTTTTGTTGAGGCCAATAAACTAGGGATGGTTTTTAGACTTTGAAAGAGTTGTTGTTGAAAACAAAGCAACAGAAACATGAGACTATGTACAGAGGCCACAGTTCCTTCTCTTAACTTTAATATTTCCCTAGTTGAAGTTTCTTTGTAATTTAATTTCCTGTTCCTCTTCTAACTTCTTGAGAGAGCAATTCTTGCAAATATTCTGCGTGTCCTGGAAAAGGTCAGATTTGCTATCTTGTTATTTGAAGTTTCTCTGTCCTTATTGACTTCCTGTCTTTTTATTCCAACTGTTAAAATCTTCTTCTGTGGGACCTGTGAGATGGCTCAGTGGGTAGAGGCCCTTGCTGCCAAGCCTGATGATCTGAGTTCAATAACAAGAATCCACACAGTGGAAGGACAGACCAGTCTCCTGCAAGCTATCTGTCCTCTGACCTACACACGCACGTGCGCACACACAGACACAACACACACACACACACACACACACACACACACACACACACACACACACGTACACATGCACACATGGGCATGTACATGCACACCAAAGGAAAAGCTAAATGTTTTTTGTTTTGTTTTGTTTTTGATTTTTGAGACAGGATCTCACTATGTAGAGCAGGCTGTTTGCAAACTCAAGAGATCAGCCTGCCTCTGCCTCCTAAGTGCTGGAATCAAAAGCATGCACCACCATGCCTGGCCCTAAAAGTTTTCTTTAAGCGTCAGATGAAGCCTTTATATATAAGTGATTCACAATTTTTTGACCTAGTTTCTCTCACCTAAATTCATATTTGTCACAATATAAGCAATAATTAAAAAATGTTAATTTCAGCTTTTCATATCTTTTTACACCATTACCTAAAATTTGTCATCCCAATCATTTTGTTTTAAACATTCAGCTTTAACGACTATCTACCATTTCTGGTTTTTCCCCCGCTCCAGAAACAAGGAAGCAGATTTTGTAAACAAAAATAACAGTATCAGCCCTGGTTACTAACCCTTGTATGGAAACATATGTGCTAGGTTCTCCTTTGTTTTCTTCTAAACAATGACTTTCAAAATGAAAGAAACCATCAAAATGAAGGAGTGGCCCATGTGTGGTCCTGATTTGGTCAATAGTGCATCCACCTGTGTGCAAGCTGCAGGGTGCTTTTCTCCACAGCTCCAGGGTGGAACTGAAAGGGGTCTGGTGGGCAATGTCGTTGTCCTTCATAATACAGACTTGTTCATCTAATGAAAAAAACTACTCTGAACTTCAGCCTTAAGTCTGGGCTCATCCAATCATCTCTGAACCCACAGCAATCATCTACAGTGATGGTTGGAGACTGAAGTATTCATTTTCTTTTCTCTCAATAGGACCTCCCAGTTTCCCAGCTTTCCATCAGCAGCACTCAGAGTTGGGAAAAAGGCTGGTCCCAGCAGAGGTGGGAGGGCGGTGTCCTTATCTGACAGAAGAGGTATCTATTACAGACTGGTCTGTTTCCTGCTCAACCACCTCCAGAGAGTGAGGCCACGGAGAAATTACTTTATCTCTCTCAGCTTTCATTTCTCTATCTATAATCAAAAGATAATGGAGCCTGTTCCCTACACACTTCAGTGACACACGTGTGCAGATAAATAGGGTGGATTGGAATGTGACAGCCAGGTCTCATGAGAAAGGGGCTACTGATAAATAAAGATGTATTATGAATGTCTGATTTTAATAAAAGATATCAAGTCCTCCATCATGGCCTCCTGAATACTCATAATTGTTGAATATTGAATGGATTTTTCTTTGCCCCCCACGTCATTACTGCTTTAAATTTTTTATTACATTTATTTGCTTTTTTGTTGTTGATGTGTGTGCCTACATATATGTGGGCATGAATTTGCCATGGTGTGTATGTGTATATATGTGTATATATGTGTCTTTCTGTACATATGTGTATGTATATATATGTATATGTGCATGTGTCTCTGTATGTATGTGAGTATATGTATATGTGTATATGTGCATGTATCTCTGTGTGTATATGTGTATGTGTGTATGTGTAGGCTAGAGGACAACTTTCAGGAGTTGATTCTCTCCTTCTTCTGTCTGGGTCCTGGGGATTGAACTCAAGTACCTTTACCTACTCACTGAGCCTTTCTTGCTCACCTTATTATAGCTATTTAAAACATTCTTATGTATTCCTTGACACTTTTGCATGTTTATATAATGTATGTTAGTCATACTCACCCCCGGCTCCTCTCTCCAACTGTCTGGACCCTGCCCACCACACCTGCTCCTCCCACTTTCGTATCCTCTTTCTTGTTTTTAACCCTCTGAGTCCAATTAGCACGGTCTGCACACACAGACAAACTTTTAGCAACCACACCCCAGAGAAAGATGGCTCCTCTCCTCCAACAGCTATCAGTTGTAATATCCCTCAGTCGGAGTGGAGCCTAGGAGCCCCTCTCTACCTATGCTGGAACTGTTGACCATCTTGGTCTTTTGCAGATGACCATACTGCTGTGCTTTCATGAGTGCAAGGCCATGCCGTATCCAGAACACATTTTACACCACTCCTCCTCATCCTCTGGCTCTTGATTCTTTCCATCTCCTCTTCTACAATGTTCCTGAGCCTTGGGGTGGGGGTGGGGGTGGGGGTGGATACAGATGTCTCATTTAGGGTCAAGCAGTCAGTAGTCCTTCAGTCTCAGCACTTTAACCCCTTAGGAGTCCCTGCATTGGTGACTGCTCACTGTAGAAAGGGGCTTCTCTGATGACGGTTGAGGGGAACACTAATTGACACATATAAACATAAATATTCAGAAGGCCGTTAGAAACCATGTCTGTTTGACAAAGCAACGGTAGTAGATCCCCCTCTGGCCTGTGATCTCCCCAGCCAAAGGCCTTTGACTAGGCTTTATGGTCAGGTGTGAATTCTCTCCCATGGAGCAGACTTTTAATACAATAAAAAAGCAACTGATTACCTCCCAAACAGTCAGGGCACTGTTGCCTTTACTGACACTTCTTGCCTGACAGATCCATACCCTGGAGTCCACCTCTGAGTGACTCCGCCTCTGAGTAAATCCACCCGGAATCTTTCACGTCCAACAAACTGCACCAAAACATTATTTTGCAAATTGTCTATGTTAGACCCTGGGAAATAACTGTAATGGAAATAGAGTTTGCTTCTGTGTTTTCAGGTTAATTCTCTTTTTTCTCCCTCCCTGTCTCTTGCTTCCTTTCTTAAATATGGTCTCATGTAATCCAAGCAAACTCAAACTCACCATGTGGCCAGGGATGAGCTTGAACTTCTGATCTTCCTGTCTTCAGTGCTTGGTTTTATATCATGCTGACTCTACCAGCTCAACTCAGTCTCAGGTTTTCCTCTTTATCACTTTTCCCTTCTCAGGATGATTCACTGAAGCCTCTGGTTCTTAATGAGAGGACCAAGCAGATGCCATAGCAGGCTGCTCAGTCTTCTCAGAGATCAGGCCTCAATTTCAGTTTCCTGAGACTGAGCAAGCAGTTTCTAGGAGGACCATGAACAAAAGATAATCACTGATGCCCTTGTCAGAAGGGACAGAGAGATAGGACACACCAAGCCTGACCCACTGAGCCAGCCTCCACAGTCAGTAGTGCTAGGCTAGCCAGCCTCCACAGCAGCTCAAGGACACAGCCTGGAATTTGTCCGGGCCTGGCCCAAAGTGGGTAACTGTAGCCCTGACAAACCCCTAACTAACCCTAGCCAATTAAAAGTTACTAACATAATTGCCACTGGCATAAAACAATCCTGATCCTGTTCCTATGTAGTCTATAGACCCCAAGATCCCCACCCGCTGCTTTATCTCACATAAAAACCCTGCCTCATTGCCATTTGGGTTTCTCCTGCTCTGCTGCTGTGTCAGACAGATGGAGAGGCCCGAGTTAAGTCAAAACAAAAAGACTCTTTGCTTTTGCTTCGGATTTGGTCTCTTGATGGTCTTTGGGAGTCTGGACTCTTTGGGGCACAACCCTTAAGTGGGCTGGAGACCTTCCTAGTCTTTCTAAGCCCCATTAAGATCATTAAAGGACTTAATGAACATATGTATAAATGACTGGCAAACCTAGTGTGTATCTTTCAGTGTTTTGAAGAAATTAAAACAGATCATTCTTTAGCAAATACTTATTTTAAGATGGGAATCTTGGGCTTCAGTCTAAGAAGCCAGAGTGGTCAGTGGTGGTAAAGAAAAGGAAAGAAAGCAAATAATAAATGGGAGCCTTCAAATCTCCACGCATAGGTGCAGACATTAAAATGTAACTCTGGCATTAAACATCTTGTGTAGATATGTATGTGTGTGAACAAATTCACATATGTATGTTTGTGTGTGTACAGGTGTAATGTTTTAAATGAGCAATGGCTGCCATAGGCTCTGGTGTTTGAACACATTGTTAGCACTGTCTGGGGAGGCTTAGGAGGTGCAGCCTTGTTGGAGGTAGCATGTCACTGGGCAGGATTGAAAGCTTAGGCCTTGTCCTTCTTCTAACTTACTCTCCCTCCTCTGGGCTTACAATTGAGATTATGAGCATAGCTTCCTGCTTTTGCCCACATGATGCCTCCCTCATCATGATGGAACCTTACCCTCTGGAACTGTACTCAAATAACCCTTCCTCCTGAAGCTGGTGTTTATTACGGCAACAAGAAAACAACTAACAGGTATGAATGCACTGGTGTGGGGCCAGAGGCCACCACCCTTCGACATTTCTCATATGTCATTGTGCTTGCTAAAATTAAAAAAAAAATGTGTGTGTGTGTGTGCATGTGTAGGGGTTTGTGCAAGTGAGTGCAGATGCTCACAGAGACCTGAGGCATTGGAACCCGCCTGAAGTTGGAGTTACAGGCAGTTGTGAGCTGCCTGATGTGGGTGCTGGGAATCAAACTTGGGTCTATCCTAGGAGCAGCAATTGTACTTAACTCCTGAGTCATCTCCCTAACCCCACCTTGTCTCCTGACCCAAGGCTTCTCCCTGGCCTGAAATTTACAACTTGCTAGACAGGTGGGATATTGAGCCTATCTGTCCCTCTCTGCACTGGCGTATGTCATCCTGCCCACAGTTTTTATGTGGATTCTGGGGGTTGAACTCAGGACTTCATAATTGCAAAGCAGGCACTTAACCAGCTGAGCCATTTCTCCAGACCCTGTTATTAACTGTATTTATATTACAATCAGAGGCAACTTTCACCAAAGTAGACATTTACTCCATCCGCGCAGGAAACCACGGGAGCTTGAAGTGTCAAACAACTGCTCGAGGCTGTATTCCTAGCAGATCACTTGGCTGAGCTCCAAATTGAAGCAGCTTATTTGATTCCAATGGGCTGTGACGAAATACCAGACAGAAGCAACTTAGGGGAAGGGGGTTTGATTTACAGTTCAAGAAGGAACACAGCCTATCACAACAGGCATGTCCGCAGGAGCACACTGCTGGTGGGCGCAGGAGACCACAGTCAGGAAGCACAGAGGAGGCACAAAGTGGGCCCGGGTGAGGAACTTCCTTTGGTGAGGCTTTACTTCCTAAAGGCTCACAACAGTGCCACCAGGTAGAGTGTTCGAACACGAGAGCCCATGGGAACGCGTCACACTCAGCCACAGTAGTGCTTTGCGTCTGTAGGATAATGAAATAAATTATAAGAATAAAAGCCAGATGGGGATGGAGGAATGGATCAGCAGTTAAGAGCACTTTCTGCTCTTTCAGAGAATCTGAGGTTGGGGTTCCCAGAATCCACATAAGGTACCTTACAATTGCCTATAACCCCAGCTTTAGGGGATCTGACACCCTTTTCTGGCACGAAAAAGTTCGTGTGTGCGCACGCACACACACACACACACACACACACACAATTATAAAGATGTAGATTGTCTATGATGAATTTTGCCCCCTCCCCCACCTCTTTCTCAGGCTCCTTTTCTTTTGAGACAGGGTCTCCTTATGCTCCCCCAGGCTAACCTCGAACTCACCTGCCTCTGAAGCATGCATGCTGAATTAAGCATGTACAATATCACACCTGGCCTTCCTTTTAAAAAAGGATTTATTAAAAAAAAATACATTGATTGCATTGTGTGTATGTGTGACAGTTGTCTGTTCACACCTTCCACCATGTGGGTCCTGGAGATTGAACTCAGGCCATCAGCAAGCACCTTCACCCACTGAGACATCTCACCTGCAACTAGTGTGTGTGTGTGTGTGTGTGTGTGTGTGTGTATGTGTGTGTGTGTGTGTGTGTGTGTGTGTGTGTGCACCTGCACAGAGGTGTCCAGATGCCCTCAAAGACTAGAAGTTCTCAAATCTTCTGCAGCTGGAGTTATAGGTGGTTGTGAGCTGTCATATGGGTGCTGGGAAAGAGCTCAGGTCTTTTCGGTGAGGTGAGTAACCATTGATCTTGAGTGCTGAGCCCCCGGACTTCCTGTCTTTTGTTTATTCCATGTTGGTAAAGCATCCGTGTGTGTGTGTGTGTGTGTGTGTGTGTGTGTGTGTGTGTGTGTGTGTGTGTATGGTCTCCATGTCCCCGACTTTGTAATTTTTGTCATACAAACAGACATGCTTGTTCTCCAAAAATAATTGACTTGTGATGAAATGTCAAAATAGATTATTGGCATCTTCCAGACGCTTTTTGGTATTTTACCAAATTTAGTGATGAATGTGTTTTGTTTAAAAAAACAGAGAGTATGATTAATGCTATAATAATATGTTATGTACAAACCAGTCTGAATGCCTTTTCCTTATCAGAAGTTTTCTTTTTCTTTTTTTTTTTTCCAACGGGTGCAGTGAACTTTATTGATGGTGTTCAAGAGAGTAGGGCTCCCTAAGCCCCTCCTGTTATTCTGGGGGTCTGGGATGGAAACTGAGGGAGATGCTCAGTGTCGGGGCTGAGTTGGGACAGGAAGGGCTTTTACTCCTTGGAGGCCATGGAGACCATGAGGTCCACCACCCTGTTGCTGTAGCCGAGTTCACATTTTCATACCAGGAAATGAGCTTCACAACGTTGTCACTGAGAGCAATGCCAGCCCCAGCATCTAAGGCAGAAGAGTGGGGGTCACTGTGAAAGTCACAGGAGACAACCTGGTCCTCAGCGTAGCCCAGGATACCCTTTAGTGGGCCCTCAGATGCCTGCTTCATCAGTTTCTTGATGTCATCATACTTGGCAGCTTTCTGCAGGCAGCATGTCAGATCCATGACAGACACATTGGGGGTAGGAACACAGAAGGCCATGCCAGTGAACTTCCTGTTCAGACCTGGGATGACCTTGCCCATAGCCTTGGCAGCACTACTGGATGCCGACATGATGTTCTGGGTAGCCCCATGGCCATCACGCCACAGCTTCCCAGAGGGGCCATCCACAGTCTTCCGGGTGGCAGTGATGGCATAGACTTCCACAATGTCAAAGTTGTCATGGATGACCTTGTCCAGGGGCTCTAGGCAGTTGGTGGTGCAGGAAGCATTGTTGACAATCTTGAGTAAGTTGTCTTACTTCTCATGGTTCACACCCATCACAAACATGGGGGCATCAGCAGAAGGGGCAGAGGTGATGACCCTTTTGGCTCCATTCTTCAAGTGGACCCCAGCCTTTTCCATGGTGGTGAAGACACCAGTAGACTCCATAACATACCTGGCACCAGCATCACCCCAGTTGGTGTTGGCAGGATCTTGCTCCTGGAAGATGGTGATGGCCTTCCCATTGATGACAAGCTTCCTGTTTTCAGCCTTGACTGTGCCATTGAACTTGGCATGGGTAGAGTCATACTGGAACATGACCATGTAGTTTGAGGTCAATGAAGGGGTCATTGATGGCAACAATGTTCACTTTGCCAGACTGGAAGGCAGCCCTGGCAGCCAGGTGTCCAAATATGGCCAAATCACTTCAACATTCACCATCCTGTCTCAGGGATGAGGCTGGTACTACACGAAAAGACACGGCTGTCTCTGGAACAGGGAGGAGCAGAGAGCCCAGAAGTTTTTGTGATGTATGATATCTTCAACGTGTGCAGCAGTATGAAACCACTTCTTATTTTCACTGGAGCTGATGAACTTTCTAAGTCCTCTCTGCATATCTGTAAGTCCATCACCACACTAGTGTTGGAAGAATTTGTGTTTTCTCTAGTTCTTACGCCAGAATTGTGGGATTTTTTCCCTTTAATTTTCAGTGACCATTATGTATGGAACATTTCTCATTTTCTCAATAAATATTTATTTATTTTGGAGACAAAGTCTTATGTGTCTAAGCTGTCCTTGAACTTGCTATGTAGCCAAGGGCGACATTGAACTTCTTGATTCTCCTGCCTCCACCTTCAGAGTACTGGGATTACAGATGTGCACAACTACAGGCCATTCATGTGGTGCTGAGAACTGGACCCAGTGCTTCAAGCATGCTAAGCAAGTACTCTACTGGCTGAGCTACATCCTGGGTCTCCTGATTAGTATACAGACCTTGGCTTTTATTTCTTGCCAACATGAACTTTAATTTAGGCAGTTTAGCTTTAGATTTCTATTCATTTCCCCGTTTTTCTGTATTCTTCTCTGTGTGCGTGTGTCTGTCTCCCCCCATCTCTCTCTCTCTATGTCTCTGTCTCTCTCATTCTATTTTATCTAAGCCCTGTGTTGTCCATGGTATGGTAAAATACTATAACACAGAATTTGTCACCTTTAAGTTTGTTCCTGTGACATAGAAAACAATGAAATGGCAAAGATATGAATCCAAAGTAGTTTCCTAATAAAATCAGAGACACAGTGAAAGTTCTCAGAAGACTACAAACCAGCAGCGTCTTACCCAGTTGTGCCCTGTGTCCCTGAGGTGTCCTCTCTCACCCTCGGGCCTCTCTCTCAGGTACTGCCCTTGCATGACTCAGCTGCCTGTCAACTGGGTTAACTGGGGCCTCTGATTGCAGGTCTGCTTGTCACATCCAGTCACTCCACTACCGTTTATCTGGTCCTTCTATTCAACAGTCTTTCTAATTCAGAGACATTTTAGAATTTTCAGGCTTCACACTATGCCACATTTAAAACCTCTGGTTTTATCTATTAATAACTTCTCTTCTTCTGTCATAAATGGGAAGGACAGTCTTTCACAAAGCAAACTACCCATGCTAGATAGTTTTTTTTTGTCAACTTGACACAAGCTAGAGTCATCAGAGAGACAGAGCCTCAATTCAGAAAATGCCTCTTGAAGAATGCTGTAGGCAAGCCTGTCAGGCATTTTCTTAATTGGTGATTAATGAGGAAGTCCCAGCTCATTGTGGGTGGGGCTGTGCCTGGGCTGGTGGTCTTGGGTTCTATAAGAAAACATGCTGAGGAAGCCATGGGAAGCAAGCCAGTAAGAAGCACCCCTCCACGGCCTCTGCATCAGCTCCTGCCTCCAGGTTCCTGCCCTGTTTGAGTTCTTGTCCTGACTTCTTTTGGTGATGAACAGCAATGGAGAAGTATAAACCAAATAAACCCTTCTCTTTCTGACTTGCTTTGGTCATAGTGTTCATCACAGTAATAGGAACCCTGACTAAGAAACTACCTCTTTCTTTTCAAAAATTGGCTTCCATTTTCACAGAACGTACAGGAGTTATTTAAAGATTTATTTACATTTATACTTGTGTATATCTGTGTGTCAGGATGCACTATGTGTGCAGGGCCTAAGGAAGCCAGAAGTGGGCATCAGATCACCCGGAGCTAAGTTATATACAGGCCAGCTGTTCTCAGGAAAGGTGCTGAGAACTTGGGTCCTCTGGAAGAACAGCAAGTGCTATTGACCACTGAGCCATCTCTCCACCCACTACTGGAATTATTTAAAAGAGAAAGCACTTAGAAATGTCTTTAACCACGTGTGTGGCCTCTATGCCCACACAGCTATGTAACACTGTCCGCCTTCCTTCTCAATGTAGTTTTACTGAAATTAGAGTAGTTGCAAACTCTCTTCTAGAGAGCCATTTTTGTGAGGAGATTTGCAACTGTGATCAATAGAAACTGACCACTGTTACCTCAAATTGAAGACTGACCCTCAGCAGAGTTAGTGATGGAGATGGTGTTTCTGAATGCAGGTACCACAGGCTGGGATTTAGAGGACCAAGAATAAGGAGAAACAGCAACCATCCCTCGACCAAAAATACTTAGTGCACCTCTTGTCTCAGTTGCCATGGAAACCATCTCCACAAGGTTCTCTCCATTTTACATCACTCACTGAGAATTCATAGTCTCGGGAGAAAGAACCTCGTTGGGTGAATTTAAGTCACACCTCTGACTGAGGTCTAACAGAAAAAAGGATCAGGGACACTTGTTTCCCCCAAACACAGTCGTGTTTTTACCATGAGCATGTACAGTGAGGAAATCCATGGACAGTGAATGATCTACATTCTCTAATAAACTGGTGTCATGGATTGAACTGCTTCATTGTTAAAACAGCATAGTATAGTGGAATCTAGGGAGAATGTTACAAATGCATCCATCCATCCATCAACCAAATAATGCCCATCTAGTACTTACTTGTCATGAAAAATAATCTAAATAATATGCTAACCAATAAGAATTTACAATAAGATACACAACAAAAAGGGTATAAAGGGTATAAGAGATTATCTCTGTTTTCCCTTTACCTTTACATTATCAATATCTATCTATCTATCTATCTATCTATCTATCTATCTATCTATCTATCTATCTCTCATCTATCTATCTATCTATCTGTCTGTCTGTCTGTCTGTCTGTCTATCTATCTGTCTGTCTGTCTGTCTATCCATCTCACTCAAGGTGCAGAAGAGGGAGGAGGGGAGAAAAGGACAAGAGAGCTGCTGGGGGAACAAGGCAGGAGGTGCCAGCCAGTCTGTCAGCTGTGAGGGTGGGCACTGTGGAAACTCCTAAAGTGCACTCTCATCTATCTATCTATCTGTCTGTCTGTCTGTCTGTCTGTCTATCTGTCTGTCTGTCTGTCTATCCATCTCACTCAAGGTGCAGAAGAGGGAGGAGGGAAGAAAAGGACAAGAGAGCTGCTGGGGGAACAAGGCAGGAGGTGCCAGCCAGTCAGTCAGCTGTGAGGGTGGGCACTGTGGAAACTCCTTTGGGGTACCCTTTGTTTCCTCACCGTGAACACTCCCACCCCAACCTCCTGTCTATCAGGTAGAATTTTCTGCATACTGGATCAAACATCCAGAGAGGTGGAAAGGCCACATATTTTAATTATCCTCTCTTAAGCAGTTTCCTTCCCTATCAAGTCCATTTTATGCATGCTGCTCACGGGTTTCAGTAGTAATGATAGTTCTTTTGTTTTTCAGGAGGGAATGTCAAAATTAAGAGAATTGTAAAACTATTCGCCATCCATTATTTTTATAATTAGCAAGGGATGGGCTGAGGGCAAGATCAAGCCTCTATATTTCTGACATCCTTTCTTCGGATTCATTTTTTTTTTTTTCAGATGACGAGGCAGATTTGGCTGCTTCTTGTCTCATCTGACAAGCTGACTATTGTCAGGCAGATGTCTTCATTAAGTCTGTGTAGGAAGACGAGAGCATCAAAGCGAAGGAGCAAGCGCTTTCCTTCTGGAACTCTGCATAGGAATCACATATTTTGTAGTATGATCTATGAGTAAGGTAGCTTGTTCTGTTTGTGTGTGGTGGTATTTGTTTGGGGATGAAAAACACCTGTGCCAAACATCTGTTGGGTCCTGGCACCTTCATTTTGTCATCTTGGAATGTGCAACATTATGCCCTACTTCAGAAAGCAATAACAATTGAGGAATTGAGGTCCTGATGCTTAGCAGAGGGGAGTTTGGGAATTACACGAGCTAATCAAAGATGGCGGAAACAACTGATGTGAGCAGGAGCCTCAGCTGCATGTTTCCTGGCAAAGTCCTTCCCATCAGCAGCAGCCATTTAGTGTCAATCTTGAAAGGTAGATGAGATTAACTAAAAGTGAGTCCTTTGGACATTTAATATTCCTCCTTCTCCCAGCTGGAGGATCAAAATAGCCTCTCCCATCTCATGTCTAAGTCTGCTACTTTCATGTTTCTAAAAGCTTGTCAAGTGCCTCTTCATGGGATTTATTCTGATTTTGACTCTTTGGTGATTTCCAGTTACTTCATATCATTGCACAGGTCATATTCTAATTTCCCTTTAAGTAGCAAAGCACTTCAGCAGTTCCTGAGACTCTTACCTCAGCAGGCCAGAAGAAGTGGAGCCCAGAATGAGCTCGTGAAGCATCAGGAGTGACCAACAGAGCAGACCCTGGAGACCAAACCAGAGAGGCAGCTGTTCTTCAAATTCTTTGTCTTAGTTGACTTAAACACTCTGATAACTATGTTTGCTAGCTAGCTTGATTATTTATTTCACTCATCTTCATCCAACTTTCTGTGTAGACAAGGGTGACCTAGAACTCCCGATTCTCCTGCCTCCCAAGGTTTTCTATCACCTTGTGGGACAAAACAGGTTTATTTTTTGGTGCTGTGGATTAAACTCAGGGCCTCCCAGATACTAGGGAAAAAATGTCCTACTAGTGAGCTGTATTTACAGCCTTCCCTTTTAAAAATAAAACTCAGTTTATTTTTATTACATATATGTATGTGTGTCTCCGTGTGGGTACTTGATGGGAGTGTGGGTGATTGGGGAGGCAAAAGGCACCAGAACCCTTGGAACTGGAGTTCCAGGTGGTTGTGAGCACCATGTGGATGCTGGGAATTGAACTTAGGTCCTCTGCAAGAACAGTATGCCCCTTTAACCTGTGAGCCATCTCTCCAGCCTCAGCCCTCACACTTTTGAGAACAAACTTCAGGGGATGAAACAATGCCTCTGAAGCCTGATGATAACACAGATGGCTATGGTAGCAGCAACAACTACAGAATGTACTAAGTGACCAGAGCTGCGAAAGCAGTACTTGCTCTCCCTCTACCCCCCCCTGCGAAGCAGTACTTGCTCTCCCTCTCCCTCACACAGAACCTCTCCCTCTCCTGGGCTAGAGACAGAACCCAAGAACTCAGCATGCTGGCAAACGCTCTCAAACACACAAACAAAACAGACTAAAGAGGAGTCAGTGAGAGGAGCAGGGCTTGAGTCTCCCTGACCCCTGATGGTGGGTACAATGTGACTAGCAGTCTTCCTGTTGTGAAAAGTGGGGCTGTGCCTCATCCTCTGAACCCCCAACTTACCCATGTTCCCTGTGATGGCTGTCACTGGCTTTAAACCCTGATCCAAAACAAACCTCTCCATCTTCAATTATTATCTCTTATTTTGTCACAGCTACAGGAGAAGTACCTAGTAAGTAAGTATGCTGTTGCAAAATTGTTACATTTTAATCTTTTGATTTACAACTGTTTTTCTGGGAAGGTACTCTATTCTAGGGAGAACTACATAGATTTTTTTTTAAATTAGTTACGATGTTTCACCCACAAGTCTAGAATCTATTGGTGATGATGGTTGTCCAAGTTATGATATCTACCATATGAAAGCTTTTCTACCTCCTGCTTTCTCCTCTCTCTTCCCCTTTCCCTTTCTTTCTTTCTTCCTCATATGCTTTCATTTTAATATGAATTTCTGTGCTATCCCCTTCAGTGTGTTTGTATTTAATACCTTTCTCTTCTGAGCATATACCCACATTTGGCCACATAATACCTTCACAAGCAGGCTTCTGGGTTCTGTCGATGACCATGTTGTTTTTGAACTACTCCTGAATCTCTGCATCAGGCGTTCCAGGTTCATCCACTCTTTCTAAATTCTGGCTGGAGTGAGCCCAAGAGCCTAGCTCATGTTACCTAGGCTACTGCTTTCAGAGGCTTAAACTCTGATGAGTTTTCACTGCTACTGGGTAGATTCTGTCTAGTAGTTCCTGGGGTGTGCATACACATTCATCCCTTCCTTATTTTTTCACCTCTCTTGCTCATTCACAATAAATATTAAAAGCCGCATATTCAATATTTAACTACAGTCCATTGTCTTCAGAATGCAGGCATGGTGTCAAAAATACCTTGTTCATAAATTACTTGGATCACCTCTTTCTGCCTTCACACCCTCTGGTGTGCTTATGTTATCCTTTTGAAATGGAATAAGGTTCATTTGTTTTAGTTCGTATTCCCTTGACGGGGTAAAATATATTCATTGTTATTTTATGACTGTTAAAACATTGACACGGTTCAGAAGTCCAAGTGATAAAAGTGAGAAAATAGCACTGCTCCCAACTTTTCCCTCTCATTTCCACCTCAAAAAGATCTTGCAGAAGTTTAAAGTGACCATGCTCTCTTTTGTTTCAAACTCTATAATTACTTCCTTCCCCAATCCCTGCATGACCTGACCTGCCTAATTTCCAGTTTCCTCCTGTGCAGGGCCCCTCCCTGCTCCCTCTGTTCCAACCACACACATTTCCTTAGTCCTTTGAAAGAGTGATGTTTCTTGCTTTCTAAGACTTTCTCACACACTCTACCCCATCTCAGTCCATTTCCTATGGCAATACAAGACACTTGAGATTGGATAATGTGTAAAAGAATGGAGCTGTTGCTGTGGGTGTGAGCATTTCAACCCAAAGATGGGTTCTTAGCACAAACATCAGGAGGCTCAGAACCACTTGTATATCTAGCCAGCTCCAAGGGATCTGATGCCTTCTGGCCTCTGATGACACTGCACACACATGCACATACACCCACACAGACAACATACATATAGATTATTAAAAATGGTAAACGTAAATAAATAAGATCAGAGCTGGGCATGGTGGTTTCCTCATAGTTGTAACTATTTGGGAGTCTGAAGCAGGAGGATATCTCAGGAGTTTGAGAATAGCTTGGACAATACACTGAGACACACCCCTCCCATAATCAATCAATCAATTAATTATTCTTTAAAATGGAGATTTAGTTAGCTCATGGTTTTAGAGGTTGGGAAGTTCAATATCATGGTGCTAGTATTTGGTGAAAGTCTTCATGTTGTATTATAACATGGTATAATATATATCACACTTAATACATATTGGTATAATACATATGTCACATGATGGGATAGGATGACAAAATAGAGAGAACTTGCTTTTATGATAAAGCCACTCCTGAGTAACCCACTAATCCATTCATGAGGACTGCTATTCTGACTCAGACACTTGCAAATTATCCCATCTCCAAATACTATTAACATACTAATTTAGACCTTAAGTTTTTAATCCTTGAAATCTGGGGACACATTGAAGCCATATCAACTGTCAGGATGTAATCTTTCTTTCTTTCTTTCTTTCTTTCTTTCTTTCTTTCTTTCTTTCTTCTGTCTTCTTTCTTTTTGCCATGTGGATAATAATTTATATTCCAGACCCCAAACAGGTATCATGTTCTCAGGGAAGGCTTTCCTCTCTCCCTTCTTCCCGCCCCTGTAAACACAAACTTTATCAGGTCTCCTACTATTGTGTCCTCAGATTTCCTTCATTGCTCTGACCACAGCTTCCCATTATAATTTTCAATTATTCATTATTTCAATCATTGTTATCTGGTCCATCAAGGTGCAGTGTTGTTGATTGTTTTTTACTCTTTTGCTCTTTTGGGGGACCTACCACCCAGCTCCCAAATAAACAGACGAAGGCTTATTCTTTCTTATGAATGCCTGGCCTTAGCTTGGCTTGTTTCTTGACAACTTTTCTCAAGTTATATTATCCCTTCTATCTTTTGCCTCTGGGCTTTTACCTTTCTCTGCTTCTCACTCTGTGTGGCTGTGTGGCTGTGTGGCTGTGTGGTTGGCCCCTGGCATCCTCCCTTCCTTCTCTTCTTGCTCCTTGATCTTTCCTTCCCCAATTTCTCCTCCTATTTATTTTTTCTGCCTGCCAACCCCATCTATTTCTCTCTTTCTTCCCAGCTATTGGCTGTTCAGTTCTTTATTAGACCAATCAGGTGTTTAGACAGGCAAAGTAACACAGCTTCACAGAGTTAAATAAATGCAAAGTAAAAGAATACAACACATGATGGCACACACCTTTAATCCCAGCACTCAGGAGGCAGAGCCAGGCAGATCTCTGTGAGTTTGAGGCCAGCATGGTCTACAGATTGAGACCCAGGACAAGCACCAAAACTGCACAGAGAAACCCTGTCTCACCCCCCCACACACAAAAAAAACAACAACAAAAAGAATTAAACACATCTTTGCATCATTAAAACAAATGTTCCACAGCATAAACAAGTATGACACACCTTAAACTAATATTCCACAACAGTACATATGCATAGCAAATATTTGCCAAATTAGTGAATGAAGAATTGGAACAACTGTGATGTTTATAGTTTTGGGAAATAGGTAACTTCTTTTGAGAACTTTTAAGTGTATGTGTGTTTGTGTGTGTTCATGCATGCGTGCGTGCGTACGTGTGTGTGTGTGTGTGTGTGTGTGTGTGTGTGTGTGTGTGTGTGTGTGTACATGCATGCCATGGTGTACATGTGGTGGTCAGAGGATAACTTATAGGAGTTGCTTCTCTTCCTCCACTGTGTGGGTCTTGGGGCTCAAACTCAGGTCCTCAAAGTTGGTAGCCCATATTTTTACCTACTGAGCCGTCTTGCCAGCCCTAGATGATGTCTTAATCTTTTTCTTTCTTCCTTTTTTTCTGAGACAGGGTCTCTCTGTGTAGCTTTGCACCTTTCCTGGAACTTACTTGGTAGCCCAGGCTGGCCTCAAACTCACAAAGATCCACCTGGCTCTGCCTCCCGAGTGCTGGAACTAAAGGCATGCGCCACCACCGCCCGGCTATCTTTTTCATCTATAGATATTTTAACAAATTTATAGGGTTTTTTTTTGACAAGTCATATTCATTTATTTCCCTAACTCAGTTAATATATGAAATCAATATGGCCTTAGATAATTAGATAATTAATGATGAAAAGCTGGTTCTATTAGCAAATTCTAGGGCATATGTTTTAAACAGTAAAAATCTAGAAAAGGAGATTTGTTTTTTTTTTTTTTGTTTTTTTTTTTTTTTTGAGACAGGGTTTCTCTGTGTAGCCCTCTGTCTTCTGGAACTAGCTCTGTAGACCAGGCTGGTTTCGAACACACTTCTTCCAAGTGCTGGGATCAAAGGTATGCACCACCACTACCCTGCAAAAAGGGAGATATTTAAGGAAAGGAGAGCAGATAAGAATAGTGACTAGTGTGGTTCTTGTTGCTGAGCACAGGATACAGATGGAGCATCTTGATGGATGGAGAGAGCTATTGTTTGACATAACACAAATTCGTATTTTGGTATTTGACTACCATTCCTTTTTATTATTTTTGTCATGCTTTTCAATATGTTTGTAAATATGTTTTACAAATCTGTCAGTTTAGTTTCTGTTCCTAGTAACAGAATGCCACAGGTTAGGTGAGTTACAAAGAAAAGTGATTTAGAGGCTGGAGAGATGGCTCAGTGGTTAAGAGCTAGTACTGTTCTTCTAGAGTTTGGTTCCCAGCACCCTTTTGGGGTGACCTCCAACCATTGGTAAATCTAGCTCTAGAAGAGCCACCACCTCTAGTCTCTGAGGCCACCACACTCATGTGTACATACAGACACATTAGCACACAAAATTATAATAACTTAAAATCTTTAAGAGAAAGAAAATAGGTTTATTTTGGTTCTGGAGTTGCAACATTGCGTGGCCACATCTGGTGATGGTATTCTAGCTGGCAGAAACCTAGGGTGGTGCAGGACATCCCATGGCTAGAGATGAACTATGCATGTCCTATGACTCTTCTGGCCTTTCTTTTTGTCCGGCCAACAGGAAAGTGAAGGGACCTCATCAAATCCTAATCACCTGAGGCTTTATTTAGCTCAGCACCACCACAGTTGGGTCAAATTTCCACCCTTTTAATTCCTCACAAATGGGGATTAAATTTCAGCACATGAGACCTCAGAGGATAATCAAACTAAGAAGGATCATAATAAAGAATAAGTAGCTGTAATTTCTATGCTCTAATACAAGCATGGTCTCCATACAATATTTTAAATATTAATACATATAAATCCACAGTAAGGCAACCATTCCATTTTATTTATAAAGATGTATCTGTTTATTTTTCTATATGTGTGTTAATGTGTGTTTTGTGGGTGCTGGATCTGAACTCTTATCTTTCTGATTATGCAGCTAGGGACTTAAACACTGAGGTATCTTTCCAGCTACCATTTTTCCATTTTAAAAGATGAAGCTGAGGACTAAGGATGTAGCTTTACACCCTGAGTCCAGTCCCTGACAGCACACACACACACACACACACACACACACACACACACACACACACACAGTAAATAAAAATAGATCCAGTTAAGTCAAAGACAAAACTTTATTGCTAGGCTAATGATGTGTCAAGGACATTCCCTTGACACATGGCTTATTCCAAATCCTTGGGAAGGGTCCCAGCAAAACCTTTCCAGGGCCATATGTTTGTAAAAATTTGCAAGCCTGGCATGGTGATTCATCCTTTTTCTAGGACTTTACTATTTAAAAGCTATACACTGGAATTTGCTGATGAAACTCCAGCTTGTAATTATTAACTATCTCAGGTGATGTTGGTTTTATATATTAACTGGGGTGGGAAAATAAATGAGTGTGACTTGTAAAAAATGTTAATAATGAATCTGCTAAAATGTTTGTAGATAGCAAATCATCTCGGACTACGTGTTTATAAAATTTGCACACCTGGTGTGGTGGTTCATGTTCAGAGTTCCAGGCCAACTTAGTATACATAGTAAGACCATCTCAAAGTAAATAAATGAATATGTAAACATTTCCTTGGGATTGGCTAAGACCACAGTCGGACTCAGACTCTCTGCTGTCTTATGTCTGGTGTGCAATTTGGTAATTGGCAGTGTGTTTAGGGAATGTGGTAGCTGACAGCTACTTCTGGGTGTAACTATGTAGTTGGAGAGCTTCTCTCCAGGTGCCACCAAGGGGTCCCATAACCCATGTATAAAATAATCATATGGACATTTATATTATTTAAACTGCTGGCATTAGCTCAGGCCTACCATTGTCTAGCTCTTACTCTTATATTTAGTCCATTTCTATTAATCTACACTTTGCCACGTGGCTCGTGGCTTACCAGTACCTTACATCTTGTCATGGCAGCAGCTGGCCGTGTCCCTCTCCTCAGCTTTCCTGTTCCCAGCATTCTCCTCTTCCTTGCCCCGCCTACCCTATCTTCCTGCCTGGCTACTGGCCAATCAGCACTTTATTTATTTTAACCAATCAGAGCAACATATTTGACATACAGAACATCCCACAGCATAACTAGGCATATCTTCGAAGGAACTGCTTTCAGGAAGTGTGCACTGCCCACTTGGCACGGTGACATGGAAGTGTGAGACCAAAAATCCTGCTGTGATCTGAGTGTGTCCCAAGGCTCCAGACATCGAGAGGAGATAAGGGCCTAGAAAGTATGGAGCCAGAAGCTGGACTGTGGGACTTGCAGACATGCAAGACTACAAGCAGAACTTCCCCTTGTCACTCCCCTGTCAGGAGAATACAATGATAAATGCTTTCTTCTTCTTTTGGATGAGAATTTTGCCAGATAAAAATGGTCTATTCTCTGTGTTTATACGTCACACATATGAGGACTGTCCCCACACAGTGGAGTGGACCTGGTGCACTTAGGCTTTAAACGTTAATTTGGTTCAAATGAAATAGCACTCAGACATGGTTGGACATGGTGGTGCATATCTGGAGTCTCAGCTGTTGAGGTAGCAGAGGCAAGAGAATTGCTTGAGCCCAGGGGAAAAGAAAGAAAGAAAGAAAGAAAGAAAGAAAGAAAGAAAGAAAGAAAGAAAAGAGCAAACTTGGATGACAAAGCATCAGTCAATCAATGGTAGTGTGGTTGTCTAGCATGCTTGGGAGCCTGGATTTCATCCCTCCCCTCCACTCCATGTGTTGAAGGAAAGGTGAAATAATATTACTAAGATAACTCCACAGGCAAAGCTGATTTTTCAACAATGTCAGAATTCAATCCCCAGAACCCATGTAAAGGAGGAAGGGGGGACTTGACTGCCAATGGACACCATGGCATGTTCATCCCCTAAAATCAGGTGTACTACTAATAAGTAAAACATAAAATAAATAAAAAAGTAGTAGTAGAGAGAGGAAAAAGCACTTCATGACACAATTCCCATACCACTTTCTCCACCGTATGCAGTGTAATTTGATCACACATTTATGCATTTCATTGCAGTTTGACAATGATTTAAGAAGATAATTGAGTTCTTAATTTTGTATTTTTTTCTTTGAGTATAAAGAAAAAAAGGAAATTAGAAGGGTTTTAAGGCAAATTGCTGAAACTTCATGCAATTTTCTGGTTTTTTTTTTTATGGTGTTTAATATGCTTATTGGAGTCTTTCTTTTTTTTTTGTTTTTTTGAGACAGGGTCTCACTTTATACCCCTGACTGGTGATCTGGACCTCACTATGTACGCCACAGAAATATGTTTGTGCTGGGATTAAAGCATGTGCCACCATGCCCTGGGGGTATTCAGATTCTTAGATTGTATTTTGTTGTAATTTATTTTTTTCCAAATACATATTGTTCTTTGTTCCTGAGTTTATATTTGTGACTTTGCATTCTTTTTTTCTAAACAGTGGTTGCCTGTGTGTGTGAGTGCATGTGTAAGCATGTGTATTTATTGTTGTTGAATAGATTCAAGACCCACACTATGGAGCCCGGGTTGGGGGTGGGGGCTGGGAGGGTAGGGGGGTGGGGATGGGTGGGGGTGGTGGGGGTGGGGGTGAGGGTGGTGGGGGTGGTGAGGGTGGTGGGGGTGGTGGGGATGGGTGGAGTGGTGGGGTGGGTGGAGGGTGGTGGGGGTGGGTAGAGTGGTGGGGTGGTGGAGGGTGGTGGGGGTGGGTGGAGTGGTGGGGTGGTGGAGGGTGGTGAGGGTGGTGGAGGGTGGTGAGGGTGGTGGGGGTGGTGGAGGGTGGTGAGGGTGGTGGAGGGTGGTGGGGGTGGTGGGGGTGGTGGGGGTGGTGGAGGTGGTGAGGGTGGTGGGGTGGTGGGGGGGGTGAGGGTGGGTGGGGTGGTGGTGGTGGTGGGGGTGGTGAGGGTGGTGGGGGTGGTGGGGGTGGTGGGGGTGGTGGGGGTGGTGGGGGTGGTGGAGGGTGGTGGGGGTGGTGGAGGGTGGTGGGGTGGTGGGGGGTGGTGGAGGGTGGTGGGGGTGGTGGGGGTTGGTGGAGGGTGGTGGGGGTGGTGGGGGTGGTGGAGGGTGGTGGGGTGGGGGGGTGGTGGAGGGTGGTGGGGGTGGTGGGGGTGGTGGGGGTGGGGGTGGTGGCGTGGGGGGTGGTGGAGGGTGGGGGGGTGGTGGGGGGTGGGGGGGTGGTGGGGGGTGGTGGGGGTGGTGGGGGTGGTGGAGGTGGTGAGGGTGGGGGGGGTGGTGGAGGGTGGTGGGGGTGTGGGGTGGGTGGGGGTGGTGGTGGGTGGTGGGGGTGGTGGGGGGTGGTGGGGGTGGTGGGGTGGTGGGGGTGGTGGGGGTGGTGGGGGTGGTGGGGGTGGTGGGGGTGGGTGGGGGGGGTGGGTGGGGGGGTGGGGTGGGGGTGGTGGGGGTGGTGGGGGTGGTGGGGGGTGGGGGTGGTGGGGTGGTGGAGGGTGGTGAGGGTGGGGGGGTGGAGGGTGGTGAGGGTGGGGGGGGTGGAGGGTGGGGGGGTGGTGGGGGGTGGGGGGGTGGTGGGGGTGGGTGGAGTGGTGGGTAGGGGAGCGGACTAGGTGACACCGTGACACTGGTGGCTAACAACCCAGGTATGGGGAGACAGCGGCCCGTTCTGGGAATGTATTCTGAAGATTAAGTGGACATAGTGATTGCCCTCTGAGTACCTCGCTTGTACCCCATATAGAGAAGTGGGGAGGCGAGAGCAGGGAACGGGATGGAGGAGGGGGGAGGGACGGGACTGACCGACCTACCAGATGCCCAGAAATAACTCAGTGAATTAAAAAAAACAAACAAACCCTGATCACTGAGCTCAATTTGAGAAGGTATGAGAATCATAGGCTAAAGTCTCTATTTAAAAAAATCAAAGGGAATGAGAAAACAAAGACAAACGGAACTGAATGGAGGGCGTGTGTTGGGTAAGAGACCCTGTCAGACTTATTTGTAAGGAACAAAAGGTTCCCTCCCGGCCTATTGTGATATGGAAAGCCAAGGCTCTGGCCCCTGGCTTGCGGGGTGCTCATGTGTCTATTGGGCAGAAATGCTATTGTTCTTCCACAATTCCCAAGGGGGCCTGGTCGCTGGGGAAGCTCTCCTCCTCTCTCGTGAGGCCTTACTTATTCCTCCAACTGGTGGGTCAGGGAGCTGGAATTTCTGAGGGTAAGTTCTGGCGTCAGGGTCGGGGGCTCTTTGAAATTCAACTCATGCTTATGAAACCATGCTGCAGGAGTTCACCAGAGAAGAGGCCAGACAAAACTCTCGACCTGCATGCAGAGAACTAAACGCTGAAGTAGGCAGATGACTGTGGCTGGGACTCCAAAACCCATAAAAGTCTGCAAAACGGAAACACCTAGGTCACTGCTCACTCTTGTACACCGCCATTATTATTGTTATTTTACTGTTTTTTTGTAATTTAAAGGATCATATGAGCCAGGTGTGGTGGTACAGGCCTTTAATCCCAGCACTCAGGAAGCAGAGGCAGGCAGTTCCAGGACAGCCAGAGGCTTCATAGTGAGCCTATATCTAAAAAAAAGAAAAAGAGAGAGAGAGAGAGAGAGAGAGAGAGAGAGAGAGAGAGAGAGGGAATTTCATAGGATTCTTACTGGAATACAATAGAAAACTACTGCTAAAGGGCCAGGCATAGTAACACATAATTTAAATCCCAGCACTCAGGAGGTAGAGGCAGACACAGGTGGCCTATATAGTGAGAACGTGTATTGAAAAGGAAAAAAAGTCTAATTTTTCATTTTAGGATTTATTTTACTTAATATATATGTTTTGCCTGCATGTATGTCACAGTGTGCCTGGTGCCCACTGTGGTGGTTTGAAAGAAAATGGTCCCCAAAGGGAGTGGCACTATTGGGAGGTATGGCCTTGTTGGAGTAGGTGTGACCTTATTGGAGGAAGTGTATCATTGTGGGGGTGGGCTTTGAGGTCTCCTATACTCAAGCTACTTCCTGTGTCACATTCTATTTCCTGTTGACTTCTGATCAAGATGTTGCCAGCACCATGTCTGTCTGCATGCTGCCATGCTCCCTGCCATGATGATAATGGACTGAACCTCTGAACTGTAAGCTAGCTCTAATGAAATGTTTTCCTTTATAAAAGTTGCTGTGGTCATGGTGTCTCTTCACAGCAATAGAAACCCTAATTAAGACACCCAGAGGCCAGATGATGGAGTAGGGTCCCCAGGAAATAGAGTTACAGATGGTTGTGGGCTGCCATGTGGACACTCTGGAAGGACAGCCAGGGCTCTTAATATGGCTAATTTTGAGCTGTGTTTAGAAAGTGTTTGTATTGTAGTACAGTCCCAAAGTTTCCATTTGACAAGTTCTCTCCCTAGGAGAGCTGTAATAGTATGACTTAGCCTGCCAAGTATCACATGGTGCTTGTTTTGAAAATATTTTGCATGTTTTAGGCGAAGGGCACACGTTAGCACTTCAGATCACAATAACACAGGCTCACATTTCAGTTACTTTAATTCACATCCATCTCATAACTTGGCAGGAAGATTTTCTTCCCCCACCCAATCTTCATTTGCTCTGGTCACTCTGAGAATTCTATTTTTAGAAAAGAGGTACTTTGGAAGGAAGTGCCAAGGAAGATTTCAAAAGATATTGTCTTGAAGCCTATGAATGCTTTTCTGATTTTCTTCTTAGGCAATGAGATACTTGTTGACTTCTGTGGGAGGGCCTTTCTTGCCTGGACTAGAAAAAGCAAAGAAGGGAAGAAAAGAAATGGAAAAGTATCTGGTCAATTCAGGGAATCTTTTCTTAATTGTTTTCTTCTGGGAGGAGAGAGTGTGCATGTGAAAGGGAAGAATTATTGGTTGACTCCTGCTAGGGTTATATTTCATATTTTAATTTAAAATTTAGCTGTAAGCTCAGAACTCTGTATAAAGAGGGGGTGGGTCTGAATGCTGAAGCTGAATCCAAAGCACACCTGAGCAGGTGATGGCAGTCACCCTCCCATGGCCCCTCTTTCTTGGTGGGAGTGCAGCGCACTGCGGAGTTCCTCCACGTGGTTTTCATTAATACGACTTGAAGCAAAGACTCTATGAGCCCCTCATTTCAGAGGTTTAGTCTCTCCAGTCTCTCCACACTGTGGAGGAGAGAGAGTGGAGCACTATCAGGAAAGGACAAGATGAGACTGACAAAGACATGCCCCCAGGGACCTGCTTTCTCCATAGGCCCCCACCTCCCACTGTTCCACCACTTCCTGGTGTGAGTGTGTGTGTGTGTGTGTGTGTGTGTGTGTGTGTGTGTGTGTGTGAGAGAGAGAGAGAGAGAGAGAGAGAGAGAGAGAGAGAGAGAGAGAGAGAGAGAGACTTTGAATCCATTTCCATTAGTGGATTAAATCATTTGTTAGGACTGATCCTTCATGATTTTAAAAAATAAACTTGTTTTATGTTCATTTATGTATGTGTGTGTGTATATTTTGTTTGTGTTCTGACAAATAAAGCTTGCCTGGAGATCAGATGGGTGGATCCTGCCAGTAGTTAACTGTAGATGTAACCGTCTTGTTAAATAAGAAACACAGAACCAATTGCAGAGTTAAAAACCACGAGGTCAGAGCAAGAGCGGAAAACCTTACCCTTCACTGCTTCTGCTGTTCTTCCTCTCCGCAAGAGACCTACTGCTGTGTATTCTGTCTTTTTTATAGATTTTCTGTTCTGTTTTCTCATTGGTTGTAAACCCAGCCACATGACCTCGCCACTGCCTGTTTGTACAGACCTCCAGGTGTTCTATGGTTGGTATTGAGATTAAAGGCTTGTGTCTGCCATGCTGGCTGTGTCCTTGAACACACAGAGATCCGCCTAGCTCTGCCTCCCAAGTGCTGGGATTAAAGGCGTGCACCACCACTGCCCAGCTTCTGCTCTGGCTTGCTCTGACCTCAAGGCAACTTTATTAACATACAAATAAAATCACATTTCTTTTTTTTGTTTTTTGTTTTTTTGTTTTTTGTTTTTGTATGTGGAGCTGAGGATCGAACCCAGGGCCTTGCGCTTGCTAGGCAAGCGCTCTACCACTGAGCTAAATCCCCAACCCCTAAATCACATTTCAATACAAATAAAACATCACTATAGTTAACCGTAGAGGTCAGGCAGTGGTGGCTCACACCTTTAAACCCAGCACTTGGGAGGAGGAAGCAGGAAGAGCAGGAGTTCAAGGCCACCCTGAGCTACTCTACATTGAACCAGTCTAAGCAGAAACAGAGCACTCCTTTTATCCCAGCACTTGGGAGGTGGAGACAGGAGTGTAAGGTGGGTAGAGACAGGATCCTCTCATTAGGTCTGAGGGTTCATAGAGGTAAGAAGTGACTGTGGCTGCTCTGCTTCTCTGCTCTTTCAAGCTTTCACCTTGGATATATGACTCCGGGTTTTTATTGTTAAGACTAATTAGGTTCATGCTTCATCTGTGTGTATGTATGTGTGTGAGCATGTGGAGGGTAGAGAACAATTTGTGGGAAGCGCTTCCACCTTCCACCATGTGTGTTCTGTGGCTCAAACTGAGGTTATCAGGTTTGGTGGCAATACTCTGACTCCCTGAGCCATCTTACCAAACCCTTGTTTTTCAAACAGGGTCTTAACATATAACCCAGATGGCATAGAACTCACTCCAGAGAGGACTCCAAGGTGGCCTCAAACCTGTAGTGGTCTTGTCTCTGTCTCCCAAGTGCTGCTGGGGTTGCAGGTATGAACTCACCTACCCAGCAGATCTCACATGGCTTACTGTCTATGGAGATATACCCAGAGGTGGGGGTTACAAATCTAGGTGTTTCTCCATCTAGTCAAGCTGGATCTCAGGCTCAGGCTCAGTTCTTGCAGTTGGTGAAAACTGAACACATCTGAATGGATTAATTCTCCCTTTGTACTTGCAAAGTCAACAGTACTGGGTGCCATGACACATGATCTTAACTTTCAATGCTAGTGTGCCCCAAAGCTTGAGGAGCATTGAGATGGCACTTCCTGAGGCGTGAAAAGGAAAAAAAAAAAAAAGAATCTTAAGACAGAGATGGGGGGAGGGGGTCAAGAAGAGAAAAGTAGTGAAGAATACATACTGCTCTTTCAGAGGAGCACCCACATCAGGCAGCTCACAGCCACCTGTAACTCCAGCTCCAGGGGTTCCCACACCCTCTTCTAGACTCAGCAGATGTCTACACTCACAGAGACATAGACAGAGACACAGACAGACAGATAGACAGACAGACACACACATCCTGTGTACTCTCCCCTCAAAACAAAAACAAAAAATCAGACAAACAAAAAACCTTAAGGGGGAAAAAAGAAAAATTTACCTTGTTTTGTCTGTACAGTAAGAGTGCTCCCTTCCACTTAGGGGAAAACCCTTCCTGTACCTTAGTTCTATTTCAGCAGCCTCAGCTTAGATGCATTTTTGGAGCATGAAGAGGAGGAGCCAGGTGAAAACTCTGGCCTTCAAGCTGAATCCAGGGAGTGAATCAATTTCTGAAATGAAAATAGTTGGTAGGAAACAGACCAAAGTTGGATTATGGTTGGAATACAGTAGGAGGTACTGGGTAAGTCAGAATACAGTTGGGATGCAGTAGGAGGTACTGGGTGAGTCAGAATACAGTTGGGATACAGTAGGAGGTACTGTAGTTTATTAAAAATAAACCGGCAGTGATAGCACACACTTTTAATCCCAGCACTTGGGAGACAGAGGCAGGTGGATCTCTGAGTCCGAGGCCATCCTGGTCTACAGAGAGAATTCCAGGACAGCCAGGTACACAGACAAACTCTGTCCCAAAAAACCAGAAAAACCAAAACAAACAAAGAAGAAACGAGGAGTGAGAGGCAAAGCAGAGAGTCTCTGCTGTCTTAGAGGCAGGTCGGAATGTCTAGGGGCTGGTGCTGTGGGGCTGAGGGAAGCAGACTTCAGGGAAAGCCTATGCAGAGAACCAGTTAACATGGCTGCAGTGCAGGGAATTATAAGGTCTTGTGGTCTGGGTCACACCAGGCACAGGCCTGGAACCTAGAGCATCAAGCTAAATCCTACTGCCTCGGATGTCCCAGTGAAGCAGTAAACAGAACCTGTTCCAGTTAGATTCATCTCTTGATTTAAATCGTTGGTATGAGGATCTGCAATTGAGAGTGTATGAAGTTCTGGTAAATCTATTAACGTGGTTCATATGGTTCTTCTCAATCCATCTCTGTCTTATTCCAGTTTATTTTTTACCAAGACTCAGTGTGATCCTGTGTTAACTACAATGTACTCAATGTGGCAACATCTTTTTTTTTTTTTAAGGCAGGGTCTCACTGTGTGGCCATTGCTGGCCTGGAATATAGACCAGGCTGACCACATGCTCACAGAGAGCTGCCTGTCTGCATCCCGAGTGCCGGAATTAAAGATGACCCATTCCCCCCTCCAGTTAGTCTTGAACTCATAGCACCTATGACTAACTGCTTGAGACAGGGACAAGATTGGGACTGTCAACACTCTGCCATGGATAGGGGAGGAATTCACCCCATCCTGAGCATCTGTAGGCAGCTAGGGGAGGGGAGACATTTCCTTCAGTGGTGTGGCCACTCATAAGGTGCCCACACTCCTGTAAGCTCTAAGGAAACTCACTGGGTCACATGTAGAAACAAAATAAGCAAAATAAAATGATATGAAAGCAAGGGTGGGGTGAGGTGGGGTGAGTAGGGTGGGGTGGACAAGGGTGAGTTGGCAAGAAAGGGTCAGTGGGAGCAGAAGGGGGATAAGAGAGGGTAAAGGAGGTGAATATGATCAAACTACATTATATACATTATGAAAATGACTGTGAACTCAGTTATTGTGTAAAATTAATATACTGAAATAAACACCATTTTTTAAAAATGTAACTGATGATTTGCTTCCTGTTAAGTTCTCTCAACAGTGTAGCCTTGGGGCAAAACCCAATCCTCAACATACCTGTAAATCTTTATATGGTAATCCTTGCCTAATCCATCTAGCCATTTCTGCCCTCTGGGCACAGTGGCCTTTGTGCAGCTGTACAGGGTCTGTGCTTCCCACTGGCTTCTGCTTCCAACTCTCTACTCCATTTGTTTACAGAGGCAGGAGCTTGTCTGTCAGCTCACAGGTCATGCAGCAGGATCCAGGGTGAAGTCTCCTGTCCTGTGCTCTCCTGAAGCTCTCTTTTCATCTTCAAAGTGGTGATCATAAGAGTTATCAGAACGTGAAGTTCACAAAGCCCGTGAGATGGCTCCGTGGGTAGAAGTGCTTGCTGCCAGGCTGGTTGTCCTTTGACTTAAGCACTTAAAATGTGGCACAGCTCCCTCCGTACCAAAAAAAAAAAAAAAAAAAAAAAAAAAAAGATAAAAATATAGAAAGAATTAGGAACACAATTAGTTACCAGACGTGGTCTCCTTGTCTAAGGATGAGAGCTCGACTAGGCTCGGGTCACATTCTTTTGCCTCCTTGGTACCCAACGATCGTGAGACTTCTTTCATGCAGAGGTATTTTGCAAATGATGGATCCATGGCATAAAGGCTGGGCATCTCACCACCATGTCCTAGATCATGATGGAGTCAGGAGTCAGCTCTGACCTCTTATGAAAGTGCAGTATAAGAGACTGTCTTAGCAAAGCATAGAATAAAAAGGATGTAATGGAAGAATAATGCTGCTATCTGTGGCTCATTCAAGTCATTTTCTACTAAATTCACCTCTCCCCCATTTCTTATTTTTATATCTACTAGCAATGGAGCTATGTCTTCATTCCTTCTACCCTACCCTAGCCCACCCCACCCCATTTTTTCTTTTTTCTTTTTTTACTTTTTATTTTGAAACAGTCTTACCAAATTTCCCCAGCTCACTTTAAACTTATCCAGTAGCCCAAGCAAATCTTGAACTCAAATTCCTCCTTCCTCAGGCTCCTGAGGATAATGAGACTACAAAGAGAAAAGACAATATACCAGTCTTCTGGAAATGAAAAGTCATGGTCAAGTTACTAAATTTAATACAATCCACAAGATCTCATTAGTCAACAAACCAGGAGCTTCCACACCCTAGAAGCTTGGGAGTGTTACAAAAAGTCCTGTCTCATTGCCTCATAGTAACCATGGTTACCATGGTTGAAGGGAAGCAGCTATTATTAACTACAGTGGAAGAGTAAATATGTATTGGTTTCCAGCCTACTTTTGTCAGAAACTGCTGCACTTGTAGACTGGCTGTAAGTCAAGCTCTATGGGTCTCTTGACTGTTGTCTTAGTTACTGTTCTATTGTGATAAAACACCAACCAAGACAACTTAAAAAGACATTTAATTGGGGGTTTGCTTATAGTTTCAGGGGGTTTGTTGATGACCCTCAAAGGGAGTGTGATAGCAGGAAGGCAGTCCAGCTCAGGAGCAGTAGCTGAGAGCTCACATCTGATCTGCAAGTTGCAGGCAGGGATGGAGAGAGAGAGAGAGGGAGGGAGGGAGAGAGAGAGAGAGAGAGAGAGAGAGAGAGAGAGAGAGAGAGAGAACTGAAGAAACCTTTGAAACCTCAAAGCCCACCCTCCCCCAGTGATACTTCTCCTCCAACAAGGCCACACCTCCTAACCCTTCCCAAACAATTCCACTAATTAGGGATCAAGTATTCAAACATACAAGCCAATGGGGGCCATTCTCGCCCAAACCACATTGTCTTCCTTTCCCTCTCTGTCCACACTCCCGCTGCCACCATCCTGACTTAGACTCTTTAAAACAGAGTTTTATCAGTTCGGCAAATCCTCACCCTGTCCTGAGTCTCCTTCCCTTACTCCTCATCTTACTTTCCAGCCAGAGTCAACTTTCTAAAACATAAACAGGGTCATTAACCTTCCCTCATTGAAGACCTTCTATGACTGATTCTTGGTGGCTTGTATAAATGATTTTAAAACTTAAAACATAACAACTGGGTCCTACTTTCAAGCTAACATAGAAAAGAAAGGAAAACTGAAAACATGTAAGATAGAATGAGGTGAGAAAGGTGGGTAATAGGCAGGGCCTTGACATTTTGGCCCATCTCATGTGCCTTGGTCTGTTTTCTGTTAACAAAATTCTTGGTAATGTATAAAGAGCAGAGTTTTATTTAGTCTGTGGCTCTGGAAGCTGAGAATCATGACACTGGCAATTAAGGGCTTCCTGGATGCATTGTAACAGGGCAGCAGAAATCACATACAGAGAGGCAGACCCAGTGTCCTAGCTCGAGTCTTGTCCCCTTCTTAGAAAGCTAATAAAGTAACCAAAGGCAAAGTTTTAGAAACATGAAGTTTTGGGGGGACACATTCAAACCACAGAACTGAAATTTCCTAGGATACCACTTTGAAATCTGAAGGACTCTATGACAGAGTGGCTCACCTTGTACAGGCCACTCCCTTCAGGAAGGCATCCACATTTGTTTAGCATCTGATTGTAGTGTGCACCCAAAGCTGGTACACCCAGTCTCTTCATTTGGACTTCCTACATCCTCGAACAGCCTACGCTTTTTCATTCTCACAGGCCTGGAAAGGCCATCCCTGCTGGATGGTTTTAGTGCCAATGTGGATGAAAATTCTCCGGAAAAGTTTTCAGATCTTCACCTGCCTGCATAGGCAGCACACTTGGCATGTGGTATTTATTTTCTGTCTCCCCTTATTGATATCAGATAATATTTCACTGTGGAGACATGAGTGCCTTCCCCACACTGTGCCTGGCTCATAGTTAGGTGTTTCCTGAGTGTAAGATGATTTCTTTAGCCTACATTAGAAAATAAAATTCAACTTGCAGATTCAACATAAAATCTCATTTGTCATCACCTCTTCCCCACTGCAAAGCACAGCTACATATTTCAGACATATTTCCTCCTGATTGTAATAGTGTGATATTGTAATTTGTAGTAATTGTCACTAATATAGTCTTTGTCCCTGCTTTGTGGCACACAGATCCTAAAAACATAGATTCTCTAAAGTGATGATTCTTTTCATATGACAAAGAGATGACTGATGGCTGGGGATGCCTGGGTGACCTCATGATGGTTGCCATGGGAACCAGTTACTGATTAAAGGGCTGGAACTTTCAGCCCCCCCCCCCCCCAACTCCTACCAAATGAGGAGAAGAAGGGCTGGGGGGTGTTGAATTAATTACTAGTGATTAATGATTTAATCAACTCTACCTATGTAATGAGGCTTTCACAAGTGCCCCAAGGGCAGCGCTTAGAGATCTTCTGTTTGATAAGAGGCTCCATAGGAGAATGACTTGCACTCTGGAATCTCAGAGCTTCTGCTCAGAGAGTGGCATTCCTGGATCTGACTTGGCAGCTCTGTGTCCTTTGCCCTTCACCTAGCCCTGTACATCTTTTCTGTTTTCCTGCTCCTGAGTTGGACCTTTTTATAGTAAGCCAGGACTAGTGTATTAAGTACTTCCCTACATGCTCTGAGCATCTCTAGCCAAGGAGGGAACCTCTGATTCATAGCTAGTTGGCTGAAACACAGGCAAGAACTTAGATTTTTTTTTTTTTTTTTTTTTAGAAGATGCATGCAGTGGTGGGGTCATATGAGATCTGATGCTGTCACTAGGTGGATAGTGTCAGAATTGAGTTAAATTGTGATACCAGTAGGTGTCTGCAGAGAACTGGATTATTGCTTGGTATGGGAAAAATTCACATATCTGATGCCAGAAGTGAAGAGGATGTCTCCCACAGAAAAAGGCCTTTCAGCAAGACATTAATATCCATCTCTTGATCTTCAGACTAGACTTTGGATCACTAAGAAAAGCCTGGGGACAATGAAGTCACTCCTTAGAACGTCTGGAGGGGGAAATATAACAGGGTTGGTGTCAAGTCTTAAATTAAAAGATCTCTGAGATTAAATTGAGAGAGACCCAAAATTGTTCTCCTTGTTTGGAATGGGGAAAGTATAACTTTCTCAGAACCCAAATTCCAACTCAATATCCACTTGGAGAACCTATTCTTCTTGGGGTAGTCGATATAATATCAGTCAATTGTGGGCAAGGTCAGTCCCTTAAGTTTCACTCCTCCTGACTCAACCATTAGACTCAAGTTCATTAAAGGTCAAACTCAGGTGCTTGCTTTACTTCAGGGTACCGATTCCAGGCCTGGCTGATTTCACATTTTTGTTCATTACATAAGACATCTTGTATTCCAATTTCCATAATGAGACTCTTTCATTACACTAACACAAAATCTTCTAGTATTGATGGCAGCATGGATGACCTAAGGTGTGTATATTTACATTAATGTTCTCCCGTAGTTGATTCATACTGACCATCTTCCTGCTTTGAACCCTGCTCACTGTTCCTGGTATTTCAATTTGTGATTTAGGTAGCTAACCAAACCTTAGATAATTGCCAAAGCCAATATGTTCTTGGTGTCCTGTTGGTTATGTCAACTGGAATTAACATGCTGTAGACGTCTGAAGGCACAGGAAAATGTGCCCGTCTCTCAAACAATTCAACTTGTTTTGCCTCAGTCTTCCTCTGTTCTTAGCATCCAAACGACCCTTTTTCTTGCCACCCTCCTGCCAGAAGTGCAGGGAGATGTTGCAGGTTGAACCTCCAGGAGGGCTGCCCAGATCTCAGCTCTGACCTGACACTGAAAGTTCTGTTTCCTGCCTCGGAGAAAATGAAGGCCAAATATCAGAAAGCAGGACTGGGGCCTCTCTGCAGTGTCTTCTACCACTGTGCTCCTGTGTGATTTTCCTCCCACTTGACCCAGAAGTGAAAAATAAGCTTGCATTTAATTAAAATAAGGCCACATTGCAGCATAAGGAAGCCGGAGCCACACAGCTGGGGCTAGGCACATAAATATGACAGTGGAGTCACTGTAGAGTCGGGACTAGGTCCACTGACCACACAGAATGACCTCAGGCGATGACAGCAGGCAGTGCTTCTGAATTTGTTGTTTACATCTAGACGATGACTCAAACTCAGCCAAGAATTTGTCATTTCCGACTCTGGTTCTGCCATATTAGTGATCCTTTGGGACCATAGTGGACTTGGGTAACTGTCTGGATTAGAGGAAGGGTGAGGAGTGTGAGCAGGAGAGGAGGAAGGGTGAGGAGTGTGAGCAGGAGAGGAGGAAGGGTGAGGAGTGTGAGCAGGAGAGGAGGAAGGGTGAGGAGTGTGAGCAGGAGAGGAGGAAGGGTGAGGAGGTGCTGAAAGAGCTGAGGACACATCACACTGCTTCAGACACCATCGTGTCCTGTAGGAGCACTCCTCTTAAGCCAGGGGACAACAAAAATCTGGTTCCTCAAAAACTACCAATAGGAGGGACATAACCTTCCAGGCAAAAGCCACCATTCTCTTTTGTGACAAGAACGCCCTGACAGGTTGGGAAAGAGAAACATTTCAATTAGCCAAATGTAAATGTTTATAAGTTACCTTGCCCCTTTTCCTTCCTTTAATAATCTAGTTTACTCTCATTTTAATGTCACAATCAGGTCAGAGACAACCTTGGATGGCGGTCTCCATCTCTCACCTTGTGGAAGACAGTGCCTCATCGCTTGCTGCCTCATTTGGCAGGCTGACTGGCTTTTTAGCTTCTGGGTGGTCTCCGGTCTCCACCTCCCATCTCTCCACAGAGGCACTGGGATTACAGATGAGCATTTCCATGCCTCCCTTTAAGCCAAGGTTCTGGGGACGGGAGCTCAGGTGTGCAAGGGCTGTCCCCACTGAGCCATCTCCCCAGCCTGAACTAAGTTTATTTTGACTGTTTCACTTGGAATGTGCTGTGTTTGAACTCTAAATTAGCCTAGATCTCTTGTTCCACCAAAGCTGATGACCCAAGTATTTCCCAGGAACCATCTGACAGAAGGAGAGAGCCAGCTCCTGTAAAGTGTCATCTGATCTCCACAAGTGCATCAAGTGAGTGTCCATATTACACATGTACCTGTGTGCACACTAAGTAAATGAATACAAATAAAAAGAAATACAACGTAAAAAAAAAAAGTGAATTTGATAAGTTACCAAAACATGTAGCATGAATTTTAAAGAGTCTTATTAGTAAAATCAAACCTGAAGCCAATTATTGGGGTGAATGCTGGAAGATCGGAGAAGCAGAACAAGCCACAGCTTCCTCACCTTGCCAATCCTCCAGCTGATCTTGTTTCCTCAGACTGGAAGCTTCTGTGTCCTAATCCCAATGTCTCAGCTGAACTGCTGCTTGAAAGCCTGAATGCTTAACCAGCCAAATGCTTAACCAGCCAAATGCTTCTAGTTTCTGGTCTTCACGCCTTATATATCTTTCTCTTTCTACCATCACTCCCTGGGATTAAAGGTGTGAGTCACCAAGCCTGGCTGTTTCCAATGTGGCTTTGAACTCACAGAGATCAAGATGGGATTTCTGCCTCTGGAATGCTAGGATTAATGGTGTGAGTGCCACCATTTTCTAGCCTCTGTATCTAGTGGTTTGTCTGTTCTCTGACCCCAGATAAATTTATTAGGGTGCACAATATTTTGGGGAACACAATACCACTACAAAAACATGTTTTAAAAAATGGAGAAATAAGGAGGCCTGTCTTCAAGAGCATTGGGATGGTTTAAACACTGACTAATGGTAAGTATTTGGAGCAGTTAGGATGATACATTATTAGTGGTAATTTAGAATATCTATGTAGCTTCTGTCCTAAATTAAGCCATTGGGTTATGTTGGCTTATGTCTTCCTCCTCCATGGTCTATGGTTCACTCTCAGAGGAGTACAATCTCTGGTAAAATCCATCAGACTAACTTGAACCAGCAAGGCTCTAGAAGATGTAGACAGTAAGGCCTCCTGATTAGGGATTCCACTTCAATAGCCTGACATGATGTCCCCTAATTTGCATTTCTAATAGTTACCTGTGATGGTGCTACAGTTGCTTTGGAAACCACATGTTCCTGTAGCTTCCCGAGAAAGCTTCTAAGAGAAGAAACTTGGGAGACTTGCTCATCCATCTCAAATTGTAGCTGATAATTTGAATGGAATTCTAAATGGAAAATTATTGTCTTTGGGAATTCTGGACCTGTCGTTGAGCAGTGAATACTTTCATTCAGGATAACTGACAGTGTGATTTGCCTTTTCTCTGTGTAAACATTTAGTGTTTTTTAAAAACAATTTTATAAACTTTATTATTAAAAAAAACCAAACTTGTGAATAAATAAAAGCATCACACACCTGAATGAACCAAACCCAAAGTTTAACAACTTGGTGAACTTTTTACAGGCATTCAGAATGGAAGCTGTGAAGCTTCACATCAGATTTGACACTTTCAGTATCAAATTCATTGAATGCATTTAGTATTTTTGAATGTTGCGAAGTCTTAAGGTGTTTTCCTATAATAAGCCTTGATGTTATAAATAGGATTTAATTTGTTGGTACTTGTGGTTTGAAAGAAAATGGCCCCCAAAGGTAGTGGCACTATTAGGAGGCATGGCCTTGTTGGAGGAAGTATGTTGCCCCAGCCAGCAGGATCTTCAACGGGGACCTAAAGGGAGGGCCGGTGAATGAGAGGGACAAGAGACACAAAGAATGAGAGCAAGACAGGATGTCTGATCAAGCTCCAAAATTTTATTTTTCTCTCAAGGCATATATAGGTAGGCAAAGGAGGTTGTGAGCAGGAAGGGACTTAACTATGTGGGTTGCAAGCAGGAAGGGACTTAATTATGGGCTGTTCGGCCAGCAGGGAAATGTTGCTCTGAGGGTTATCTATCTACCCTTGTCTAACTGCCTAATTGCTTAACTGCAGCTCATTCACCTATTATCTGAGAAGAGGTTCTGGTATCTTGGGAAGAGGTTCTGGTGCTATGGAGACTTAAGCAAGGCCTAGATCTAAGAAAAGAGGAGAGAAGCCCAAATATGGCAGCACGTGTGTCAAGGGTCCTTAGGCTTATGGCTGTCGTCAGTGTGTCACTGTTGGGGACGGGCTTTGAGGAGTCTTTACTCAAGCTTCCCTCCATGTGACTTTCAGTGAACTTCCTGTTGTCTGCAAGATGAAAGACTGTAAGCTCCAGCACCATGTCAGCCTGCATGCTGCCATGCTCCCCACCATGATGGCAATTGACTGAACCTCTGAAATTGTAAGTGAGCTACCCTCAATTAAATGTTTCCTTATAGGAGTTGCCATGGTCTTGGTGTCTCTACACAGTACTAAGACATTTAGACTCCTTCAGTCCAAAATTAATCTCTTTCAATTCCAGTAACTTTCCTCATTAATTTCTTTTTATCCATTGTCTCAATTCTTTCACCCTGGAATGTTCTGCTACTTGAACATTGAATTTTCTTGTAGATGTTTATGTCTCAGCTCATTTCTGTATTTTTTTTTTTTTTTTTACTTTTTAATACTTTTATTTCCCTTTAGACATCTTTAACTTTACTGTTTGAAAATTTGGTAGACATTTTCACCTTCTACCATTTTTGTCTGTTTGTTTTGAGACATCTCACGTAGTTCAGGCTGGCCCCAAATTCTGTATGATCTTGAGTCACATGGTCCAGGCTGGCCTTAAACTCCCCCTGAGTTTGAGCTTGGGACCCTCCTGTCTCCTCCACCTTCCCTACTCTGTGATTATAAGTTACGCCAACACTCCTACACCTGGATATCCGAAGCCTGGGATTGGAACCAGGGTTATGTGAAAGCAAGGCAAGCGCTCTACCGAGCTACCTCCCAGCCCCCAACTCCAGCCTTTCAGTGAAGAGGCTCTGCCAACCTCCGTCTAAGATGATTGTTTTGTGTTTTCTCTCTGTGGTCAGTTTCCTCGAAAATGGCTCTCTTGTCGCTTGTTTGATGTTTATACTCTAGGCATCCCTCGTTTGGGGAACAAATGGGAAAAGGCATTCATGTTGCTTTGCAGGTTCTGGAGAGTTTATTCCGAATCCCAGTTTTCGTTATGGAACACACCTGGTTCCAGGCAACCCTCCTGTCTGTTTTCTGTTTTGTTTCTGAGACAAGGTAGCCCCCGCTGGCCTAGAACTTGCTCGGCATCTTTCTGAGTCCTGTGTGGGCCCTCAGTCTTGCACCATCATGCCTAGCTCCAGATTCTTCTGCTCTGGTTTCTTCAAAAAGAAAGCTTCTAGTCTTCTGTCGGCTGGTGGTGGGGGTGGAGGAAGCAGGCCTAGCCAAAGGAACCTGGGGAATGGATTTAGAGTTTTGTTTCTTCTTACAACAGGTTTCCCACCAATAGTCCTGCTTTCTTTCCTGCTTGAACACCCCTTTCATAGGCACTTTGTTTCTCCGGGGTCTTTTTGGGGTTCACGGCAGACTTCACTTATTTTTAATTTAGCTTTTCCTTTGACTTACCATGCGAGCTCTAAACACTTGGTTGCTCTGACTCATGCGGCTGTTTTGAAGCAGCATGGAAGGATGTGAGCCCCTTACTCATCAGTCTGATGGATGTCTCTTGCCAGCTGAGGGCCTTTTCTCTGCTAAGCGCTTGCTCAGACTCAACCCCTGGATGCTCTCACACCCGTCTTTCTCATCTTCGTTTTCAATCATTTCCTAACCCTAACCCTCACTCCCTCATCGCTCTGGGCTTAGTCCAGGCCTATACCGCCGTGTCCAAATAGCCAGTCAACATTATTCTGCATGCTTTTGAGGGTTCCTTGGTTTCTCCCTTACAATGATATACATATCTCCTTAATTCTAGCATCCTCTGATAGGAGCTTAGCTTTTTTCAGAAGTTAAAGTTAGATGTTTAAGAGTGTAGGATGTGTCTGAAGAGAGACTTCAACCCTAATGCTGTCCTGACTGAAATGTCTGGGGCCCCTGCACTCTGATTACGACAGCCTCCTTCTAATTTCAGCTTTAATTTATTCTCCACATTACATCATTCATTGTCTTCTATCTCCAATAGGATGTCACTGCTAAAGGCCTTGAGTGTCTTTTGTATTTCTAAACTCTCTCTCTCTCTGTGTTTGTGTGTGTGTGTGTGTGTGTGTGTGTGTGAGAGAGAGAGAGAGAGAGAGAGAGAGAGAGAGAGAGAGAGAGATGTATGTGTGTATGTTCCTGTGTTCCTGTGTGTGCTCCAGTGTGCGTTGTGCCACAGCCTTCCTGCCTCTGTCTCATTTGAGACCGTGTCTAATGTTGGATACCCGATAGGTCAGCCTGTCAACTTCCAGGGACTCTCTTGCCTCTACTCCCTGCCTTACTTTAGTATAGCAGTAAGCCACAACATTGAACTTTTAAATTGATTTTTAGTGTATGTGCCCGAGTGCACATTTGGGCACCACTTGCACGTAGTGCCTGAGGGGCCAGAGGAGGACCTTGTATTCCCTGGAACTACAGATACAGATGCTTGTGACCTACCATGTGGGTGGTGGGAACTGAACCTGAGTCCTATGGGAAAGCATCAAGTGCTCTTAACTGCTGACCTATCTCTCCAGCCTCAATCCTCGGCTTTCATGTGTGTTCTGAGGTGCTGAACTTGGACCAGCATGTGTACATGACACCCGCTGAGCCATTTCCCAGTCCCTCCTAAATTATTCTTCTCACTAACCCTGGATGGAATCTCCTGGACACACTGTGCTCTGTCTTCCTGTTCTTTTTTGTGCATGGTTTCTTTTTGGAACTCCTTCTTTTCTGCAGAAAATTGTTCTTCCCTGTCAAATCCCAGCAAGTGTGACTCTTCCATGAAGTAGGGCTGGCTGGTACCTTTCTCCTCTCCTATCAGCAGGTTTTTCTTTTTCTAGCCTTATAACTGCCCCCCTCCCTTAGTACTTATGGGAAGAAACACTACCAGAGTCTACTGTACTGCAGCAAGATTTTCTGTTTCCATTTCTCTTTCCCTTTAGATTCTGAGACCTTTCAGAAGGATCCAGTACCTAGGAGGTATCCCAAGGACATTTGTTGAATTAATGGGAGTGGCACTGCCTGGAACTGCCACTGGTCTTATTGCAGCTCAAGGGCAGATGGGAAAAAAAAGATGTGAGCCAATGAAACTGCATTTCGGTTCTGCATGCCCCTGGTGGAGGGCCGCAGGGGGCGGCTGCCAGCGCTGAAGGAAGGGCACGTTGTCCAGCTCTACCCCAGGAGAGTTTGCTCCCCTGAGCTTCCCTCCATCTTCTCCCTTTACTTCTGATTTAATGTTCTAACTCTTTGTTCTCTTAGCGTCTATTGTGAGGATGCCTTGATGTCTTTTGGTTTATAAATAATCAATATCCTGAAGTAGCTTTTGTGTATTTCCCAAGAGACTTCATGTTTAAAACACTCATTACCCCCCCACCCCCCTTCTTCTCTCTCTCTTCACTCCCTCTCTTTTCTTTTTGAAGAGACTTGTCATTACTATTTTTTTAAGCCTGGAAAGCCATTTGCAAAAGAAGGTTGGCTTCTCTCTCCTGCCTTCTGGGAGCCCACTCCTCTCCCACAGGAAAATTCATTCTAAGGCGGATCCCAGAAGTCAGAGAGAGCAGCAGGCCAGCCCTTTAAGTTATCCTTCACTTGACCCCAGGCATCCAAAGCAAGAACCAAAGAGCTCTCCAGCTTCAGAACTCTGCCTCTGCCCCACAAGTCCTGGCCTCTGGTTTCTCCCTTCCTCCGGCAGCTGTTCAGATGACCACTTCCAAAGCCTGATTCCCTTTGGAAGCACAGACTGCAAAGATTCCTGACACTTTCTTTACTTCCTTGATAGGAGTGGTTTTTCTGTCTCTCTCCTCCCCTCCAAGTTTGGGTTAAAGTTTCAGTCTTTTGTTATTCATTTCTTAAGGCAACAGCTGTGCAAACCTGGCCTCTTCTTTGTTGCTGGTGCCAGAGCCCAGGAGAGGAGGGGAACTGTCAACCATTTTATTAAGGCAGATCCTTAATAAAGTAGTTTATTTGTTTAAGGGAACCGTTCCATCTTTTTTCATATTTAATTTTTTTTCTCTTTTAAAGTCCTTCTTGAGTTATTGAATTCGAGCAGCTTTAAGATTCCTTATTAATCCCAGTATCTTCCTCCTAATCTTTTCAAGAGCCAGGGTTTGAATGAGTTCGCCCTAGGAAGCAGGCACAAAGGCAAACCTATGCAGGCACCATCATAGAATTCCTTTCTGTAGCTCCCGACACCTCCCTTCCCTTTGCATCGCTAATAGTCGCCCAGGAGAAAGCTTTTTTCTCTTTAGACCAGGCTGAATGGAAACCACACAACCCCTGAGCAAAGAGAAGCACAGCAATAAAAAAAGATGTCTTTCTCTAGTTTCCAGGAAAAGGAACTCAAAACTTTCCCAGAGAATATCGGAGTTCATTATTTTACATCTGTTGTGGTCAAAGTTGATAGCAACCAGTTTCTCCCCCAACAGGACTTGTACAATATCGCCATTCAAGATCATCCTGGAAGACAGCCTCATGGCTGAGTGAATAATAATCACAAGGAAATGGACGCTTAGTGTGTTTTTGATTAGTTGTTACTCCAAAACAGAACGGGAGGTTAAAGTTGTGCTCCAGGCTTCTATCTTGGACCCTGCTCTAACCTCCTTCCCACCCTGCCTCTCGCCTTCACCAGCAGCCTTTGCTGGTGTCATTTCATGAACTGCTTCTCTTGCACATTACATTTTCCTGAGAGCTGAAACTCAAGTCCTGACTCTGTGAAACGAAAACAGTTCACTTAGTACAGCACCCTGCAAAGGATAATTTCATTGGATAGAAGTGAAGGTGGAAAATATTTTGTGTCCTTTTCGTCATCAGGCACTTGAGGTGCTGAGCTCATAGGGTTTCGAATATGGAAATCTCTTCCTTCTCCTGCTGGAAGGAGGATTCAGTGTGAGAGAACAGGAGTTAGGCTTCCTGGAGGCAGGGAGAGGGGCCATGGCTAGAGGTGGTGAATTTCCAAGATGGCTTCTTCTTCAGCCTCGTAACTTGAGACAAAAGGCTGGCAGCTGTTATTCCCCATCAGCAGTCCCTTCCTGAGGGACAGGCTCCACAAGTTCAAGGCTGGATCAGCACAAGTATGTCACACAACAGCTGCTGACCAACCAACCAAAAGTAGGGGAGGACTCTTGAGGGATTAGAAACCCTAAGACCTCGAGGAGAGACTCTGTTTTCCGCTTTCTAAGTCCCCCTCTGCTTGGTAGAGGGTCTTTTTCTCTGTATGTCTGCTGTACACATGTTTTCTCACCCCCAATAAATGTCTTCCTTCTGTAACGATACTGTGCAGGAGGCCCTGGCTGGCCGGGCCAAGGTGTCCCACCGGTGAGAGAAAGAAACATGCAGTGCAGACCTGGTGTGGCACCTTGGAAAGTCACTCAGACGCCAGACACAGCATCCACGTGGAAAGGATTTATTATACATTATATATAGAGAGATTATATGAGAGAGAGAGAGAGAGAGAGAGAGAGAGAGAGAGAGAGAGAGAGAGAAAGGGAGGGAAAGAGGGGTGTGCACACCTCATGGTGAGGAAGGGGGCGGAGAGAGAGAACAAAGTGGGAGGAGCTTTTTCTTAAAGGGAACACAGCATGGCGTCAGGAAGATGCTGGGAGGGTCCCTAAGGGGCGGGTCAGATACTAACACCTCAACTGCTGATTCACTTTTCAGTGCTTGAGACCTCTCTGCTGCAGACTGCTGAGCTTCACATTTTCCCCAGCCTTTTAATCCTTTAACTGGCAGAGAAAACAAACCCTATCAAGACCCCCTAGACTGTATCAAGTGGATGGAAAAAGAAAACCCATGCAGAATCAAGCCAGACAGAACCAAGATCCCTGTGCTCAAAACACCATATAACATTTTAAAGAGTTTCTTTGTA